>NW_027185597.1:4909549-4930295 GCF_028583685.1 Petaurus breviceps papuanus | reverse complement strand
TAGATAGATAGATAGATAGATAGATAGATAGATAGATAGATAGATAGGATTTAATCCCAGAACCAAACCACTTCAAGACTAATGGATTTGGCCCCTTCTGTACTCAGTCAGCATACAGGAATGTTGGGAAGAAGCTGTGCCTTAGTATGGGGAACCACAACCAGTATAGGATATAGTAGATTAATACATCCTAGGGAGGTGCTTGAGACACTTAAAGCTTAAGCAAATTGCTCAAGATGACAAAACTGTTAGTATCAGTGGAGGGCTTTGAACTCAGACCTTCTGTACTCTGAGCTCAGCCTCAGTCTAGCAGAACTGTTAACTAGTTTGGTATTCCTAAGCAGCAGGAAAATTTCCTGGAGCAAGCAAGCAGCTTTAAAAGCCTTCTCAAATCAACTTTATAGTTCACAACATGAAAATAATACAAGAAATAATTAAGACAGATTCAGTTGAGTACAAGGAGGATAATGGTATCTATAATTCCAAAGAAATAAATGTATGGACTGGAGCAGGGTGGGGAGAGTGAGGAGGGGGAAACTCCAGCCTCCCAATCCTAGTCATTCCTCTGCTTTCCACTATTAGAAACCAGGCAAGAATGTTCAGACTTAGTCACAATCAAGCAAGGATAAACCAACACAGTCATATCCAAGGACATCAATTATCTAACTTAAGAGAGATGGAGTTCACAATCAAATATTTTTCATAGTGTGACAGTAATGTTTTAAACAGGGAATTAATATTTGCTTAGGACAATTGGAGGTACAAGAGAAATGTTCATATGATTCCCGTATTAATTTGAAACTGATGACATTAATTTCATAATGATACAAAAACACCCAATTCATGAAGAAAAACAGTCAGTCATTCTGACAAAGCTTATCAGAGTATTTGCATGAAGGGATGCTTCCACAAGAATCAAACTAATTGGAACATAATGAGTTTTTATGTTTCCAGAGCAAAACCAAACAAAATGGATGTGAATGTTAATTCTAGAAATAATATCAAAAGACAGCTGTAACAAGCAAAGACTTATCAGCATAGCCAGACCAGTTTCCTTCTGACATCCTGTTGAGACTTTTTTCTTTGGTCAGTTTACCACAACATCAGGAGTTTCAGAAGATCTAGACAGAATGCTGTGCAGATATGATTGCACAAACAGACCACCCATGACTGATTAGCTCTAAATCACAGAATGAGCTTTCCAGGAAGGAAGCAAAGGTGTAAAAGAAAGAGCACTGAACAAGGATTAGTGAGATCTATTTCATACCAACTCTACCATGTCATTTTGGACAAATCATTAAAACTGTCTTAGTTTCTTTATCACTGAAAGTACCCTGCCTACCTCATAGATTTTTGTGAGATTAAATGAGATAATAATAAATGGGAAAATGTTTAGAAATATATATTGTGTAGCACAAGTACAAAGTATAGTTATTAAAATGCATGCATCATTCAGAATATAACAAAATCAAGTTTCTTAAGAAATATTATTTTCTGGGATTGTGGAAAGAACGCTGCCCTGAGTACCAGAAGACAGGGGTTCCGTTGTCTCATCTGTAAAATGAATCAGTTGGAATAGATAATTTTCCAGGGTAAGTTTCTTTTCTAAACAAACAGTGTGGAAAATATATCTTTAAGAGTATTTTGTAGAGGAAAAAATAATCAAGGACCACAACCAAGTAAAATTTAAAAACAGCTATGTACTTTGGTATTTTTGTTTGTTTTTGAGAGAGGAAAAAGAAAAGATTCCATTTTTTAGCATTTCAGATTAAGAACTCAGCTTAATGATTGTTTCAGTCTAGACTGTTATTGATCAGGATAATGGACATTAGAATTTATTTTTTTATTTTTTTATTTTAAGCAATCGGGGTTAAGTAACTTGCTCAAGGTTACACGGCCAGTTATTTCTGGGTGTGCTGCTGAGTGTCTGAGCCCGGGATTTGATCTCCAGGTCGTCCCAACACTGGAGCTGGTGCTCTTACTCGCTGAGCCACCTGGCCGCCCCTACATTAGAATTTTTAAGCTTTATTGGGACCACCATTAAGGTTCTGATTCACTTTCTAGTATTCCTTCCTTTGGGCCTCAGTTTCCTTTGTAAAATGAAGTAGATCAACTAAATAGCCTCTAAGGTCCTTTCCAGCTCCCTATCTAGATTCTAGGGGAAAATGAAATCAATATATAATATTATAAAGCTTCCTTTCTTTCCTATTTTCTTTGCTCCCTTCTTTTACCAAATTATTATATTCGCTCCCTTCCCTTTACCAAATTATTAAATCCAAGATTTTTGGTCTACTGGTGCTGAATGGATAATTTAGTGTGGGAAATAAATCAGTGAACAACACACTTTGAAATTCAGTGAGCTAGTTTATTATTCAGTGTAATTAGTTGATGCATTTAGGTACATTGTGGAAAAATAGATAAGGAGGTGGACTTGGGGTCAGGATATTTGCTTTCATAACCCAGCTCAAAGACTTCAATGTGATCACATGCAAGTCAGTTAAACTCTCAGGGCCTCTATGCACTTCCTCAGAAATAAGAATAGTAATACCTGCACTACCTGACTCTCAAGGCTGTTGAGAGGAAATCAAGGTGAGATATAAATAAACAGGAATTATCATCAACCCACAAGAGGCTCTGCTTTGAAAAGGAGATACTGTCACAACAACTCACTGGGGACAAAAGAAATTAAGGGCTGTGTTCCACCCTGACATTGCAAGCTTCATACCTATTTTAAAGATGTAGAACATGTTTCTAAGGCTATGTTAAAGAAGAAAATAAATTAAGAAACACTGTAAAACAAGAAGGAATGGAGGATATAGGCTATGGTGGGTACAAGAGAAAGAAACAACATAATACAGTTTCCAAGTAATTCAATGAACAAGAATTTGTTAAACCTCTAATATGTGCCAGGCACTGCTCTTGGGGCTGGGAAAACAAATTGTGAGTCAAATAATCCCAAACTCAGTGTTGAGAGGGGTGGGGAAATCTCAGATATAAGTAACAGGGAAGCAAATTGGAAACAACACTGAGAGCCTCAGGTACCTATGTGAAACAATTTTAGCACAAGAAAATAAATACATCATAGAAATTAGAGTTCAGAGAAAAGGGCTAATGGCTGAAATGTGGCAATGGATTCCTGTTATTTATTCACAATAAATAGATCTGATTTGAAGAAAATGGGAATAAAAATGAACACAAAATGCACATACCCATATGGAAAAATAGCAAGAATTTTAGAGTTGTGAAATGAACTTAGAGATCAATTAGTCCAATCTCCTCATTGTGCACATGAGAAAATCTTTCTGAGGTTGTAGTTGCTGCCTTTCTACAGCAGGGTAGCAGGAGGCTAGAACATCTGAGCTTTAGCTGAGTCTCCAGGTCTGGATGAATTATATTTCAGGATATTGAAGAAATTTGTCAATGGATGGTATCTCAATGTCATTATCCATGACAAAAATCACAGAGAATGGAATGAGAGTAAAGATATGGAGAAGGGGGGAAAAGGCACATTATAAATGAAAAGGGCATCTCAAAAATTAGTACACTTGACATCAAATTCTGCTAAAAGAATCAAAGTATTTAGGATGGGGAATATATCAAACACATTATCTCAATCCAACACGATTTGACTAGGAACATTACTCCAAAAAATATCATTCCATTATTTAGATGAGGCATGGCCCAAATTGTAAATACTGGATTTAGAGACAAAGAAACTGGGTCTGAATCCCAGTTCTATTACCTATTAGTTCTGTGATCTTGGGCAAATTATTAAATCTTTCTGGACCTTAGTTTCTGAAAAATGAGAGGGCTGGATTACATTACCTATAAAATCCCTTTAAGCACTAAATCTATAAATCTATGATGCTACAATGGTAATAAATGGAGGTGATAATAATTTATGATCAAAATATTCTTTAAGGTATAATAAATTATTTTGCCTCAAAACATTTATTGAGCATTTACTCTTTTCAAGTCACTATGCTAGACACTGGGAATTCAGTAAAAAAAATGAAATAGAGCCTGCCTTCGGAGAGCTTGCATCTTACTAGACTATAATTTATTTGCTACCAGCTGCTCTGCTTGATTTCAACCCCACCATCATTATCGTAATGCTCTCCAAGATAAGCTCATTGCCAGGAAACTCCTCACCATGGAGAATGCTTCAGCTTCTGATACTGGAACACTAGAGGGCAGAGCAAAACACTACTACTATATTATCACACAACACTACTAATAGAGGGCTCAAAATCTGTGTACTCCCCTGGCAGCTCCCTGCTTTTAACAGTATTTTTTTGTGTATTGTCTTCTTTCATTAGATTGTGAGATTCCTGAGGGCAGGGACTATCTTTCCTTTTTTATTTGTATCCCCAGCACATAGCACACTGCCTGACACACAGTAGGGCTCTTATTGTATTCTACAGTAAGTTTTACAAAGTGGTTTTCTCACAATACCTGTGCCCTCTAAGTTGACAATTTTTTTTACTCATAAGGATGCTGTTTCATTGCGAATTATGGTATTCCCTGTATGAAAAGTCACAGGTCTCACAAAGGGCAATGGAAACCAAATGGTTGGCAAAAGTAGGTTGCAGCATGTTTCTAATAAAGAACTGAGCATCCCTTAATAGTGTACAGCTTCCCAGGTCATTCTCCCACCTTTCTCAAGCTGTTTCAGCATTTGATTCACCATCTTCCTCTCTTCCTCAGCTCCTGGGGACATTTATAACATTTGAGATGTTTCCTCAACCACCATAACATTGCAATTCCTAACTCACATGACCTACTTTGGGTTCACTTTAGCCACATACAGAAAAGCTTGTACATTATAGATTTTTAATCTAGAATCCATTAACTTTTCTTTTCACATTTTGATAACTATTTAAATATGGATTCCTTTTTAATTCTATGTATTTTATTTGATACATTTAAAATTTTTATCCTCATAAAGGGTCCTCAGGTTTCACCACACTGATAATGCAGCCTATAGCACAAAAAAGTTAAGAACCACCATACCACTCTCCATAAGAGTTCCATTGTCCTGCTTAGAAACTGACATTCTCCTGTCAGACCATAACCTCCTACTATTCTTTCTTGGATGGTGGGAGGAGGTGGAAGTGATGCCGTGATGGTGGAGGGAAGCCAGGAAGTTACCTGAATTCTCCCCAGTTTCCCTTGGAAACAATGTTAAATCAAGTCTCTGAAAGAATTCTGGAGTGACAGAGTTCACAAAAAGATGGAGTGAAACAATTTTCCAGCCCAAGAAAACTTAGGACTTTAGAGTAAAAGGGGAATGTAGCCCAGCACAGGGAGTGCCCAGGCAAGCCAGAGGGAGACCCTTAGCCACAACAAAGATCAGCAACCAAGCTCTAGCAGTCTGGGATCAGTAGACCAATGGCATGGCAAGCCAGCTGTGTAACCTCGGGCAAGTCACTTAACCCCAAATGCCCTAACTTCCCCCCTCCAAAAAGCAAAAAAAAAAAAATCCACCAATCACCTCCTAAAGAGATCCCAAAATGAAAACTCCAAGGAATGTTGTATCCAAATTCCAGAACTATCAGGTCAAGGAGAAAATATTACAAGCAGTCAGAAAGAAACAATTAAAATACTAAGTAAAAAAAAAACAATTAAAATATCACAGTCAGGATTACACAGGATTTAGCAGATCTTACTTTAAAGGATCAGATGGTTTATAATATGATATTCTAGAAGGCAAAGGAGCATGGATTACAACCAAGAACCAACTACCCAACAAAACTGATCATAATCTTTCAGAGGAAAGGATGGAGATTTAATGAAATAGGGAACTTTCAAACTTTCCTGATGAAAAGACCAGGGATGAACAGAAATTTTGATCTTCAAATACAAGACTCAAGAGCAGCATAAAAAGATAAACAGGAATGAATAAAAATATGGCATAATATTTGCCTCCCTATATGGGAAATGATACTTATAACTTTTAAGAACTGTATCTCTATTAGGGTAGTTAGGAGTATACTTAGGCTGAGGGTGTGAGTACAAGTTGACTTTGATGGGGAGAAAAAGATTAAGGGGCAAAAAAAAGATTGTACTGGGAGAAGAGGAAAGGGAGAGGCAGAATGGGATAAATTATATCACATGAAGAGGCATGGAAGACCTATTATAGTAGAAAGAAAGAAGAGAAGGGGTGAATACTGAACCTTACTCTCATTGGATTTGTCTCAAAGAGGGAATAACATATACACTCAGTTGGGTAAGGAAATCTATTTTACCCTATAGGGAAATAGGAGGGGAAGGGGAAAAAAGGGGGAGAGGTGATAGAAGGGAGGGTAGAGGCAGGTGGTGGTCAGAAGCAAAACACTGATGAGGAGGGATAGGGTGAAAGGGGGGGACGGAGAGAGAGAGAGACAGAGAGAGAGAGAAAGCAAGAGAGAGACAAAGGGAGAGAGAGAGGGGGAGAGAGAGAGGGGGGGGGGGGAGAGAGAAGTATAAATAGGGGAAATATAGGATGGAAGGAATTATAGTTAGGAATCATAACTGTGAATGTGAATAGGATGAATTCACCCATAAAAGAGAAGTGGATAATAGAGCAGATTAAAACAAGAATCCTCCAATATGTTGTTTATAAGAAACACATTTGAAGCAGAGACACACACAGAGTAAAAGATAAAAGGTAAAAAGAATATATTATATTCTAGCTGAAGTAAAAAAGACAGGGGTAGTAATCCTGATCTCAGACAGAACAAAAACAAAAATAGACCTAATTAAAAGAGACAAGGAAGGAAACTATATCTTGCTAAAAGGTACCATAGACAATCAAATAATATCAAAACAAAACATATATACACCAAGTGGTATAGCATTTAAATTCTTAGAGAAGTTAAGTGAGTTACAGGAAGAAATAGACAGCAAAAGTATACTAGTGGGGGACTTCAACCTCCTCCTCTCAGAACTAGATAAATCTGACCACAAAACAAATAAGAAAGAACTTAAGGAGGAGAAATGAGGTTTAGAAAAGTTAGATATGATAGACTTCTGGAGAAAATTGAATGCAGCCAAAAAGGAATAACTTTTTTCTCAATGATACATGACACCTATCCAAAAACTGACCATGTATTAAGGCATATTCAAATGCATAAAGGTGGAAATGTTAAAAGCTTACTTTTCAGATCATGATACAATAAAAGTTATATGTAATAAAGGGCCATGTAAAAATGGATTAAACATTAATGGGAACCAAACAATATAATTCTAAAGAATGATTGGGTCATATCACAAATCAGAGAAACAACCAATAACTTCATCCAAGAGAATGATAATAATGAGACAACATACCAAAATTTATGGGTTGCAACCAAGTCAGTACTTTGGGGAAATTTTATATCTCTAAATGCTTACATAAATAAAGTAAAGAAAAAGCAGATCAATGAATTGACCATGTAATTTTAAAAGCTAGAAAAAGACCAAGTTAAATGCCAAATAAGAAATTCTGAAAATCACAGGAGAGATGAATAAAACTGAAAGTAGGACAACTGTTAAACTAATGAATAAAACTAAGCTTGTCTTAATGATTAAAAAACAAAATAGATAAACCTTTGGTTAATTTGATTTAAAAAAGAAAACCAAATTACCAGTATGAAACATGAAAAGGGTGAATTCACCACCAATGGAGAGGATATTAAAGCAATAATTAGGAGCCATTTCACCCCATTGTATGCCAAAAATCTGAAAATCTAAGTAAAATGGATAATTATTTATAAAAATATAAATTGCCCATATTAACAGAAGAAGAAATAAAATATTTAAATAATACCATTTTAGAAAAAAAAATGAACAAGTCATGAGTGAACTCCCTAATATAGAGTAAATAATAAAGAGTAAACTCTAGGACTAGATGGATTTACAAGTGAATTCTACCAAACACTTAAAGAAGAATTAATTTCAATACTATATAAACTATTTGGAACAATAAGTGAAGGAGCTCTACCGAATTCCTTTTATGACACAAATATGGTGCTGATAACCTAAACCCAGAAGAGCCAAACAGAAAAAGAAAATTATAGACTAATTTCCCTAATGAATATTGATGCAAAAAATTTAAATAAATTATACATACATAGAATGGAGTCAAGACATCATCTATCATCTACTGTTTTACCTAAATATTGTGATGTCATTGGTACATTTTGAAAACAGATGAATGATAACAACCACCTCTTCTACCAAGCTTGCTTATTTCTTTTTTTCATTTTTTAAAGGCAGTTGGGGTTAAGTAACTTGTTCAAGGTTACATGGCCATTTATTGTGTGTGTGTGTGTGTGTGTGTGTGTGTGTGTGTGTGTGTGAAGTATCTAAGGCCGGAACTAATCCTGGGTCCTCCCGACTCCAGGGCCATCACTCTTACTCACTGCACCACCTTGCAGCCCCAAACTTACTTATTTCTAAGCATGATCATCCAGTTTCCTAAGTTTTGTTATTTTTTTGGCTTACTCACTCTCCTTCATCCCACACATCCAATCAGTTGCTAAACCTTGCCACTTCTAGCTTTCAAGTATCTCTCTCACAACTAACCCTTATCCTTCCTTCACATTGGTATAACTTTTTTTAGACCCTCATCACCTCTCACCTAGGTTACTGTCAAAAACTCCTAATGATTGCCATTTCTCTACTCTCTCATTGCTCCCAGTGTATCTCACACACTGTTGCTAAAGTAATTTTCCTTTAGCACAAACCTATATGACTCTTCTAGTCAACAACTCCAATGGTTTCCAATTGCCTCTAGAACAAAATGTAAATTCTTCTCTTTATTTTTTCAAGCTCGTAACAAACTTGTATCACACCATCTAGTTAGCTTCCTTGAAAAATACACTTCCTTCAACACTTTGTGATCTGTCAAAACTGGCCATCTCTCCATTCCTCACACATACCCTCTCTCTTTACCTCCATCTCATGGTGCTCCCCTTTCTTTCACCTCAAGCACCACCTTGTGCACAAAGCTTTTCTTTATTCTCTCAATGACTAGTGTCATTCTTTCCAAACTATTTTGTATTTAACTACTTTGTATGTATTTGTATTTATTCTATTTGTACTTATACTATATATACTTATATATGGACTTGTCTCCTCCATTCAAGCATAATCTCCTTGTAAATTGGAATTATTTCTGTCTTGGTACTAATATCTCTAGGGACTAGCACGTGATCTCATACATATGTACCAGGAAAGAAATAATTCCAACTTGTAAGGAGATTATATTTGAATGGGGGAGACATCTGTTGATCAATCACTTGACTGATGAGAAGCAGGGCTAAAAATATTGTTGGATATGCATATGACTGGAAAAGAAGGCAGACTTGCTATGTCATGAGAGTAAATGATACCTGATGGACAGTCACTTTATAGCTCATATTTATATAGTACTTGTTAAACTTTTATCTAATTTGGACCTCACAAAAACCCTGTGAGACAGATGCTATCATTATTCCCATTATGTAAACTAAAAAAAATACAAAACCTGAGGCTTATCAATTTTAAATCACCTACTTGGTGTCATATTGCTAATAAATATCTAAAGCAAGATTACTAACTCAACCTGAAATCAACCCAGATATGTACCAGGCAAATTATGAAACAAGACAAAACAGAGCCTTTATCTGAATGCTATTAAATTTTATCTTGTAATAAAGCTCCATTATCACAAGGAAATAGAAATATGTCTTCTCTAAAAGTCCTCATGGGAACATAGTGATATTATATCAGTCCTGTGGCAATAAGAATAACCCTGATTTATAAACTACTAACATCTAGCTTGCAAGCATAACCATCATAATAGGAGGGCATTCCATAATGCTACTGTCCCTTTTATTTCATTCATTATTAAGTGAACAGAAAACTATGAAAATTCCTTATTATCTTTCTACCACAAGACTTCCAAGTAAAGTGGAGAAAAGACTGAGAGGACAAGCAATAATTAGGGTAGAGGAACTACGCCTTTGTGCTAGGGTGTTAACACTGGTGGAGGGGCATAGTCCCTACTTCCCATGCCCTATGAACTCTTTTTTTCCTGTGAAGGAATCCATAGTTATAGTTCCATTAAGAAAATATCAGAAATACTCAACTTGTCAAATCCACTTGTCTTCCAGAAATAATAACATAAAGTGCCCAAGTAGCTATTACATTTTAGAGTATAGGAGGAAAGGAAAATGTACATGATATAGACTCCACAAATATTTGTAGGACAGAATGAAGTAATGAATTCCAAGGGAAAGAAGTTCTTCTCCATTGTGCTTGCTTTACAATTTTAAAAGAGCAAAAAGCTGTCTTCTATATTATTTTCGGAGAAACTTTGAATTTTGATTTAAACAACTAGTAAGATACCACACATAGGGGCTTCAGGGTATATGAATTAAAAATAAGGGAGAATGGCAACCAATAATTACAGTAGTACCCACAGCTATGGTTCGATATATTTTTAGATACTGGAGACTTATTGCCAACAATATTACCCCACCATAGTTATTTGAAGGGCAGGTGAATACTTTTGTATATGTGTATATGGCTTAGGGACATTTGTGTGATTGATTTTTTTTAATCTGTCTACAAGGCTAATCTATCAGTCAGCCTTTATTCCACACCAATATAGAGAGGGGGAAATAAATTTTAGAAAAATCTCCTCAGTGGCAGGACCATAATAAGAATGAATCTAATCTGTAAGATGGCCAATATTCTGACCAACCCTGATGTAAGACTGTATATAAGATTGGATATAAGAGGTAAGCAGCAACATATCATAAAAAATGAGCATTCCATCAGTTTTGCAAACATCTTCCACTTTGGCTTCATGTCAAAGTCCACATCATGACCCTTTTCTCTCTTTAGTCATCTCATCATAGACATTTCATTAAACCTAGTTGGATGAGTCTAAAAAAATCAACATTTGTATTCAAAGATCTCATACGTAGACATGTCCAGAGAGATTTTTTCCAGTATTTTAAAACTTATTTTGGTGACATAATGGAATCTTTATTGTCACATAAACATGTTTATGGTCAAATAAAATATTTATCTTTTGTTGTGCATAATAAAACAAAGTCTAAGAGTAAAGGAAGCGGAATATATTATGTCAAAGGATAACACATATAATATATGCATACATACATATGTATATATATGTGTATAGATATATATATATATATATGTATGTATATATGTTTTTAAATTTTCATTTTAAATGACAGTGATGTGTAGTTGCTCCTGGAGAGGAAATGGGACATGATAAACTGATCATAAATTGTCAAGTTGGCAACTTGTTTTCTATTTAGTATCTTCCTGGAGTTACTCTCTTTCATTTTTTTGTCCTTCCAAGTGATGTTCACTAAGTTCATGTTTCCAAAGGTGAAACTCTCCTTAGGAAACTTACATTACTATAGACTCCACAAAGATTTTCTTTTTTGGCACCTCTAAAAAAAAGTCATCCCTTACCCACTGCCCCCAAAGACATTATTTTCTCTATGTGCTCTTCCTGGGTCTGGTGACTATTTTTGTTCAAGATCTCAAAATAAATTTAAAAGCTTATTTAACATTTCAGTGGTGCAGTCTGTCCTTTTCAGGGACCTCCTGCACAATGTTAACATTTGACATTCTCACACATGATGAATTCCTCTCTCTTTCTGTCATCAATATTATTTAGGGGGCAGTGGTCACATAGTATTGGCACTGTGTTGACAGCAACTTCTCTGGTGGCTAATTGCCTTTCTTTTATGATATAAGCCAGAAGGGGACAAAAACTTTCTGTACAATGCCCACAAAGTTGGCACCAAAATGACACTCTAAAAGATGTACACGTTTGTCTGTACATTTTGTATATATTTTTCCCTTCAGAAAACACAAGATAATCACATTTTTCTACCCCTGTTCTTTTATGTTCCTTTTATTCTGAAAATAGAGGTTTCATAAAGAATATAGCAAAACAAAACATCAGTGATACTAACAACAAACAATGGCAGTCTAGAAATGACAGTAGCTCTTACTGGAGAAATAAAGCACTTTGCATCCACCTAAAACTTCTTTATCTGCTCCTACTACACACCAAATTTTTTTGCTAATGATAGAGGGCAATTATTTGGCCAACTCATTCCAATATAATCCTACACACACATGAAGAGACAGAGACAGTGACAGAAAGAGAGAGAGAGACAGAGAGAGAGACAGAGAGAGAGAGAGAGAGAGAGAGAGAGAGAGAGAGACAGAGAGAGAGACAGAGAGATAGAGAGAGAGAGAGAGACAGAGACAGAGAGAGACAGAGAGAGAGAGAGACAGAGAGAGAGAGAGAGAGAGAGAGACAGAGAGACAGAGACAGAGACAGAGAGAGACAGAGACAGAGAGACAGAGACAGAGAGAGACAGAGAGAGAGACAGAGACAGAGGGAGAGAGGTTATTATTTATAAGGTACCATGCTGAGCAGGGGCAGCTGGTTAGTACACTGAGTCTGAAGTCAGGAAATTGTTGAATCTTTTTTAGTTATATCTAGCTTTTCATGACACCATTTGGGTTTTCTTGGTAAAGATATTGGAATGGTTTGCCATTTTCTTCTCCAACTCATTTTACAGGGGAAGAAACTGAGGCAAACAGGGTTAAGTGACCTACCCAGGGTCACATAGTAAATGTTGGAGATTGGATTTGACCTCAGGAAGATGGTTCTTCCTGAATCCATGCCTCATGCTCTATTCACCACAATACCAAACCACCAAGAAGTCAAGAAGATCTGAGTTCAAATTCAGTCTCAGATGCTAACTAGCTGTGGGGAAGTCACTTAAACCCTTTTTGCCTCAATTTCTCATCTGTAAAACTGGGATACACTGGAGAAGTAACTGGAAAACCACTCCAGTATCTTTGCCAAGAAAGGCAGAATCAGATATGAGTTTCCAACAACAACCATGCTTAGCAATGAAAATACAAATTCAAAATGGAAAGAAAAAAAAAAGAAATGTAAATGAACATGATGACTCTGCTGTGATCCCTGCAACTGGGAAGGCTGATAGTGATAGATTACTTAAGTTTTAAAGTTCTGTACTGAAGTTCACTGAAGCTATTAAAATGAGTGTACTAAGTCTGGCACCAATATGTTAAGCACCTAGGAGCAGGCAGCCACCATGTTGCCTAAGGAGAATATGAAATGCATGCCAGGTATGGGTTATCGTTTGTGCCAAAATCTGTAGGTGGGAGACGGAATGCCAAGTTTGGGGAATAGCAAGTATGTTGGTTTAGCCTGAATGTACAATGTATAAAAGTAAGGAATGTGAAATCATCTTGGAAAGGGATGCAAGTCATACTGTGAAGGGATTTAAGCACTGAGTTAAGTAGTGTGCACTTTCTCCTATAGGAAATGAGTCATGGAAGATCTTGTGGAAGAAGGAGACACAATCATACCAATTATTTTGGTAGCTGTTTTACACAGCAATGTAGTAAATAACCAATGGTTATCATAAAATGAACAATGGCACATCTAAAACTACTTAGCTTTCAAAGACTTTCAATTAAGTAATCCATTCATATTCTGCTTAGACAAAATCTCAAGGCATAAACTGATGTGGCACCTTGTATATAGTGAGTATTTAATAGGTATTTATTGAAATCAATTTAATTTAATTTAGCAACTAAAAAGAATGAGAATATTTTTTATTATAGCCAGTATAAGCAAAAAACAAAACAAAAAAGAGAAATGAATATTATGTATTCCTAACAAAACTAGCTGGAGTGGAACTTATTACAGTGGCTTCAGAGTGGCTCTTACTATACAGACTCATAACCTTATCAAATATCTTGTTTTCTTTCAAATACTAGTTTTCTCCTCCAGAGACTAACATATTTGTTCAAAAGGATGTGACATAGAACACCATGTGCAGTTTGGCAGATCACTTATAGTGAAGTTTTCCTGAAAGTTGAGGTTGTTCAATATTCAAATGCTTAGGATGGGAAGGGAAGACAAGGGAGACCTTGACAGGAAGCAGATGTAGATGTTGGCAAGTATCCTAGTCATGCTGGTCAATGCCAAGGAAATAACTCCGTTCCAGAGGTACAAAAGGAAAGTTTAGCCCATTTTTCAGCTTTCTCAAGAGATTTCCAATGCTAACTCAAAAATTAATATCACTCACAGAAAGCTAGAAGAGACCTTAGAATTCATCTATCCATCTATCTGGTTCCTTCATTCTACAGATGAGGAAACTGAGTCAGAGAAAAGTGAAATATACTTAGGATTTCTAGTCTAAATCAAAAAAGTGTACTTTCCACAAAGACACATTTTTATTAACATAGACTTAGTAAGTACCTACCATATACAAAGTACTATGTTACATTTTGGAAGCTACCAAAATGAAAAACAGCACACTTTCTGCCCTAAACAAACTTATATGAGGAGCTTGTCACACTGGGCAGAGCACTGGAAGTGAAGGGGAAAATAAAATAACTGCATCTGAAGCTGTCTTACCCTGGGCAAGTCACTTAACCTTTCTGGATCTCAGTTTCCTTATGTGTAAAAGGCAGAGGTTAGACTCTGTGATGTTGTAATGGGAATGTAAATTTGAAGATCTTCCCTGCCCCTAGGCTAAAGTGCACCTGGAGCCTGGGGTGGGAGGCTTGTTTTTCAGTAGATACTTTTTGATTGGCCAGTGAGTCAATAAGGTTGTTACCTTCTCTGAGCCAGGAGAAGGCTATATAAGCCCTGATGTGAGGCTTTGTTTTGGGGCTCACTTTGAGAAGTGTTCTGTGATTTGATCTGTATTCTGGGAAGCCATTGTCCAGAGCCCCCCAGGCTTTGAAAAAACCTAGATGTTGAAACCCAGATGTTGATTGGGTATGGATATAATGGTTGGACAGTTTGAAATCTGTCTACTTGATCTGTTTCTGTCTTGATAATTCTGCCTGTATACTTTGAAGTTCGGGGTGCTGACCTCTTTCCCCTGAACTAGGTAAACGATACATATTTGACTGATTAAAGTAAGCTTGTTAACCCATTTTGAGTTGCTTTCCTTTATCAAAGCAGATCCAAGAACCTGTGGTGGCAGCAAACCCTGAGGATGCTTGGGGTGCTTGCTGCTACAGATGTCTAAGGTCCCTTCTAGCTGTAAAACCAAAGATTCTGTGCCCCAGAATGTAACATTGTCTTCTAGAGGGAGCATGATTAAATCCAAGGAGGAATGTTATGGGGAAATGGAGAGTTACAAACAACATGGTCAAGGACATTTTCAAAAGGAATAAATGAAGGCTTCACAGAGGACATTACAGCTGAGTTGAGCCATGAAGTAAAAGAGGATAGTGGGAGGTAGAGATTAGGAAAGAATGAATTATATGCATGAAGCACAGTTAATTCAAAAGCATGGAGGCAAGGCTGGGTATATCAGGTTCAGAGTAAAGCAATAGTACAATCTGGCTGGAATATAAGAATATGTGAAGAGAAATAAAGTGAAATATCTTTAGAAAATGAAGTTATAACTAGCTAGTCAATGTCTTTAAATGTCAGGCTAAGCAGTTTGATATTTACCCTAAAATCATAAGAGGAGTCTCAGGTGTGTGAACAGTAGAATAATATGGCTAGACTTGTGAGTAGAGAGGACAATTTTGTCAGTTTTATGAAGGATGAATTGGAAAGGAGTGACATTGGATGCCGGGAGACCAGCTAGGAGGATATTACAAGAGTTTGGTTCAATAGTCCAGTGATCTAGGCCCTAAACCATACAGTAGGAAAAGTGTAAATAGGGACAATGGTTGATCAGTCAGCTGGTCAGTCGGTTGTTGTCCTTTGTTCTCAAAAAGGAACAAAATGACACCACTATGCCAAAGTCAAGTTTCAATGTGTCCAACTGTGGCTGATCAGACTAATATGAACTTAGAATGCCCTACACAGGTCAGGCACAAATAGTCCATGTGAACATTTGGGGTGGATACTCTAAATTTGTACATTCTGCATTTCCTTTAAGCTGTTTCAATTCTGCTTTGCATAGAGAATAGACCATAGAGCACAGCACTTTCTCTGATGAGGGCATGAAGTGCTGAGTGGTCCTGTGCCAGTGTCTCCCATGCCACAAATCAATTCCAAAGTTCTTAAGAGAGACCTTGAGAGTGTCCTTGTATTGCTTCTTCTGATCACCATGTGAGAGATTGCCCTGTGTGAGTTTTCCATAAAATATTCTTTTTGGCAAGTGTACATTTTGCATTCAACCATAACCAGCCCATTTGAGTTGCACTTTATGAAGCAGAATTTGAATACTTGGCAATTTAGTACGAGTAAGGACCTCAGTGTCTAGTGCCTTATCCTGCCAGGTGTTATGGGAATGGGAATTTAAGGTCTTCCCTGCCACTCGGCCCTTTGATAGGCTTAAGTGACTCTGAGAACTTTCTCAGATTTGAAAATATATTCTGCCCCCTAATAGGCTGAATGTGGTCACCTGGAGCCTGGGGTAGGAGTCTTGTTTTTCAGAAACACCCACACCTTGATACTTTGTGATTGGGCAGGGGGTCCAGAGGGTTGTGACATTTTCTGAGCCAGATTAGGGGTATATATACCCTGATGTAAGATTTTGTTTTTGGGGTTCACTTTGGGAAGAGTTGTGTGATTTGACCAGATGAGACTCTGAGAGCAGTTGAGCCCCCTGGCTTTGAAAACCCAGATGTTGCTGCTTCCCTCTCTGGTAACTGTGACTAGATATGGATGTAATGGTCAGACAGTTGGAAGCCTGTCTGCTGATATGTTTCTCTGTCTTCTTGTAACTTCTGCTTGTAACTTGTTTGTATTCTCTGAAGTTCGGGGTGCTGACCTTTTCCGCTGAACTAGGTAAATGACATATGTTGGATTAAAGCAAGATTGTTACCCCATTTTGAGTTGCTTTCCTTTAGAAAAGCAGATCTAAGAACCTGTGTTGGCAGCCATCCTGGGGATGCTAGTATGCTTGTTGGTACACCAGGTGATCTTCAGAATCTTCTAAAGATAATTCAAATGGAAGCAATTCAGTTTCCTAGCATGGTGCTGGTATAATGTCCAGGTTTCATAGGCATACAACAATGAGATCAGCACAATGACTCTGTAGACCTTTAATTTAGTAGCCAGTCTAATACATCTTCTCTCCCATAATTTCCTTCAGTGCCTCCCAAACACTGAGCTAGCTCTGGCAATGCTTGCTTCAACATTATCAATGTGTACATCCCTAAAAAATACATTAACAAGGTAAGTGAACTTATGTTTCCATGTATAGATGATGTTGTGGTGGCTGATAGAGCACCTGTGTTTTCTTAGTGTTAATTGCTAACAATTAACAATGGGACAATGGTCATAGACTAGCAAAGGATTTCATTTTTGGAAGAAGCACAAAAATCCATCTAGTTTAAATCAGAATCCTATCTATAACATATGAGATTTGAAAAATATTACAAAGGCAGCATGGATATAAGGGGTAACCAAGAGGAATACTGCCTGGAAGAATGGGAGTGACATCAACAGAAGGTCAGGTCTAGGAGGGAAGACAATGATTTTAGGTCAGAGGTCTCAACAAGACACACAGATGGAAATGTCCTTCAGGAAAGTTGTTTAGTCATGTTCTAGTCTTGAGTCTTTGTTCCCTCATATGGGACCTTCCTGGTAAAGGTGCTGTTTTGGTTTCCCATTTTTTTCTCCAGCTCATTTTACAGCTGAGGAAACTCAAGTAAACAGGATTAAGTGACTTTCCCAGGGTCATACAGCTAGTAAGTGTCTAAGGTTGGATTTGAACTCATGTAGATAAGCCTTCCTAGCTCCAGGCCCAGCTTAACCATCAGAAAAGTTGGAGATGTGTAAATGAAGTTCAGGAAAATGTAGAGACATAGATGTGGGAGTTAATAGCAGAGATAGAAGTCATAAATCAGCCCATATGAATGAGTAAGCACCCCAAAGAAGAGAACATAGAGGAAGAAAATTTATATACAGAGAAAGTATAGAGAAAAAAGAATAAATAATAGAATAAAAAAACACTTGATATGGAATATGTGTTGTCGTATGATATTGGACAAGTCATTTAACTTTGCTGGGGGCCAGTTTCCTCAACTATAAAGTGAGAAGGCTGGACTAGATAGCATCTAAAGTCTTTTCCAATTCTAAATCTATAATCCCATAATTAGCGTAGAAAATGTGGGGATCATCTATTCTAAGGCAATGGGAATAAGTAAATGTACTGGAGAAGGAAATGAAGTGTATCCAGAGACGTAGAACCACTCAAGAGCAGGGTCATGAAAGCTAGAGAAGAGAATGGATCCAGGCAAGAAGGCTGGTCAAAGAGCATCATGTTCTGCAGAAATTCCAGAAAAGGACTAAAGCAAAGCTACTAGAATTAATAAGAAGTAATGAGTTACATTTCAGAGAGAAGTTTCAGTTGAATGGGTAGGCTAGAAAGTAAGACTAGTGAACTCTCTATCCTCCAAAGCTTGAGGAAGCTGACACAGTCTATTAGGTAAGACTCAAAAGTAGGCACATCAACAATCAGAGCCAGGTAATGAGTAATAGTAATATAAGGGGGGAAAAAGGATGCAGTAATTTAAAGAAAAAAAAAACCCTCAACAAAAGCTGTGTACATGCAGTTCTATCAACAAATGATACTCTTGAGGGCGGCCAGGTAGCACAGCGAGTAAGAGCACTGGGTCCAGTGTCGGGATGACCTGGAGATCGAATCCTGGGCTCAGACACTTAGCACCCACCCAGAAACACCTGGCCATGTAACCTTGAGCAAGTTACTTAATCCCAATTGCTTAGGGGCAGCCAGGTGGCTCAGTCCGGATGACCTGGATAGAATCCGGGCTCAGATACTTATCACCACACCCAGAAATAAATGGCCTTGTAACCTTGAGCAAGTTACTTAACCCCGATTGCTTTAAAAAAAAAACAAACAAACAAAAAACAAAAACAAAACAAAACAAAAAAAAAAGTGATACTCTAAAACCATAGCAGAGGAGAGTTGTTTTGGCTATTTATAAACTTTTCTTTTTCTTTCTTGGTAAAATAGCACCTGTCCAGTCACTGTCTTATTTATTTTAGGGTTATTTACATTGGTGTTCAAATTACTTGGAACAAAAATACTTTTGATATTATTTTATTTAGTAACAATGTGTCTGTGCTTTGACTGGACTTAGACTCACAATATCCAACACTGGCCAGATGAAACTGGATTGAGATTTTTTTCTCCACCTTTAGATGTATTTCATTGTTTTCTTTTGTGCTTTTAGTCATATGATTTTTTTTAAAAGAGTGGATGTCTATAGACACTGACCAAATTCTGAAGTTCCTAGAGTAAACTGACTGGGGTGATGGGCAAAAAAGTAAGTAACCCCCAAATTGAGCAAGGTCTATATAAACACAAAGTTTCAGTACCGCAGCCAGGGATTTAATTTGCAACACTAAAACAACTTCTTGCTAAATTATTTTTCACTCAGGAGAAAGTTTGCTAATTTGGACCCAATAGGAATAAACAGGCACATGGATCTTAGGAGAAAATCAAGTCCAGATCACATTTAGGTTGTTGAATAGCTATGTACCTTCAGCTAAATATTATGTAGCATCTGCTTGAACTGAAATAAGTAATGCTTAGGTGATTATTACAAAGTGACTAGGTCCAAAAGATTGTGCTAATTGATTCCTACTCCATTCTTTTCCAATCAGGTATTTATGTGCTTTAATAGTCTGAATAAGAGGAAAGGGAATATTTGGAGATGAAAGAACAGTGCTAAAATTGCCTTTCTTGACTGTGGCTAAATTACTTCACCCTTTCCCTGTGTCTTGTTTTCTTCCTTTCTAAAATGAGAGGGTGGGCTAAGTGATTTTTAAGGTTCCTTCCATGTCTGATAAAATCACAGATTCAGAGCTGTCTAGACCCTCAGATATATAAGTTTCTTATATTTTATTATTCTATGAATTCTTGAAAATAGTAGGTACATAATAAATGCTTGCTGAATCCATTGATTAGAACAAGAAACAGCATTCATTCTGTTTCCAAAGCCTCTGATAATTTTATCCTGAAATTGCTCATTTCAGAAGTGATTATTTAGCTCACTGAGTCAGTCTGTAAGAGACAAAGAATTACCCAGCAGTGGGCACTTATCTGAAACCAGTGCTTGGTTAATTAGGGCTCTGCCACAGTAGGTGGGAATATTTACTGTTGATATGAATAGTAAATCATAAATGTTAAATCACATGCCATCACCGGAAATAATTTTACAAAACTTTTTGTGGCATAAGATAATCAGGCAATTATTGAGATGGTTACAGTATTTGCCTGCCACTGAAGCTGTATTGTTAAAACTAGTCATGCTTTTAGCTACAATCTCATTTATCCTGGCTCCACATTCATGAATTTTAGCATTGAAAATAAGAGTTTTAATGTCTAACATTTATGCCTAATTTAAAGTGCTTTAAGTTTTCTAAGAAGTGCATGGTCTGCATATTATTACCTCCTTAAATTGAAAATGACTCATTTTCTTTTCTTATGTGAAATTTACAAATCTCACAAAATAAATATAATGTTTCATTACCATGGAACAGTGGAAAGAATCTTCAGCTAGGTACCTGGACACATAGGTTAGTCCTAGATCTGCCAATAATTGTGACTATGGGTAAAACACTTTATCTTTTTAAGTTTCAGCTTTCTAACACAAAATAAGGAGATAATTAAACAAAGGAAAGAATAACCATATAAGACAAAATAAACAAGTTAAATAACATAAAAATAAAATGCTTTTGTACAATAACCACCACAAA
>NW_027185597.1:4892079-4909539 GCF_028583685.1 Petaurus breviceps papuanus | reverse complement strand
AAAAAAAAAGTGACTAAATCCTTCATATCATTAGACCCAGATATCCCCCTACTGGGCACATACCCAATGGAAATGAGACAGAAACAAAAATCCCATATGCACCAAAATATTCATAATAGCACTCTTGTTGTTAACAAAGAACCAAAACAAGGTGGATGCCCATTAACTAGGACATAATTTTTTTTAAAGTATGGCATAGAAAATGTAGTATAATTTTAGTGCACAGTAGAAATGACAAATATGATGAATTCAGAGAAATATGGCAAGATTTGTATGAACTAACGAAGAGTGAAATAAGCAGAATCAAAAGAAATGACAGAAAAAGATCCCTCAAAAGAAACTGACAACCACACCACAAATAATGAAACTTTGGCATAGCAGAAAGCTGAGGGATTATTAGAAAAAGTTACTGTATATATTGTCATGAATTCACTGCATTGGATGCCTTCACTGAATTGTTTTTCTTTGTCCCAAGGAGAGTGATTATCAATCAATAGGTGGGAAAGGTTTCTTGTGTTTTTCATAAAGGACTGTGATATAAAAACAAAGGTATCCATAAAATATATTTCAAACAAAATGAGGGTACTGAAATAGATGCCTAAATCTAGAGTCCAGCTCTAACATTCAGGATTCAACGATACTTTCCTGTGTCCTCCCTTTAAAGGAACAAGAAAGGAAGAACAAAAGCACACATCTCCTTTAATTGAATAATTCTCAATGATGAATTCAAGGCAGTAAAGAGAAGTTGTGTTCTTGAATTGACGTTAACTCACATCATATCTTGAAAACTGAAACTTGATATAGAGTCTCTCATTTTATCCTAACTTTTGTCCTTATAGTGACTGTTTTTATTCCTAGGTATTCAACTTCTGTTGGCATAACTGTTTTTTCTGCCCTCCCCACCTCCATCCACCAATTTGCCTATTTATGCTCTTTGAGTTTCTAAATTTGTTATTTTACATTTATTAGTAGCCAATATTGCTATGTGTTGTGCACTTTTTTTTCCACCCTGCCTGTCAATATATCAGGTCAAAACTTTACAGACAATTCTTTGTTCAGCACTAGACAACCATATATCACAATGAAAATTGTTTCCAAGTCCCTTAGCACAAATATTTTCTAAAGTGACCTTACTTAGGTATCCCTAGTTGCAAAGTACCCTTAATATGAGCAAGATGGTTCTTGGGAAATGATGAATCATTTTTTACATTTACTATCAGAAAAGTATAATTTATATCTATTTTAGACCTTAATTTCCTATTACCCTTTGTAGTTACAATGACCTTCTAAATTCTTTTCTTCTGTATTTGGTAGAGGAGGACTATGCCAAATGGGTAAGCATTACTAGGAAATGCCAGGTTCAGACACTGTTCTTTATGACAATAAAGTAGAAGAGAGTAAAAAGCCTATCTCAGTAATCCTGAAAAACCTGAAGGAGGTAGCAGATAGAGTAGTGTGAGAGACAGCAAAGGTTTAAGTTTCCACAGGCCCCAGAACAAGGTAACAAAACTTAAAGGAAACAGCACTAGCCTTCTTCTCATTGGCTGCCCCTCCCCCAAATTTGCTGTGTAGATATGCACAAGTAAGGGACTGAAGGATATTTCCTTCTGATTGGGTAGCAGGGTCAAATGAATAATTATGATAATAAGGGATTGTCAACTGCAACTCTCATTGGCTGTCTCCAAATTTGGTGCATAATGAGGGATTAGAAAACAGTCCTCTGATAGGATACTAATTCACAAAAAAACATGGTAAAGAAGGATAGAGATTGTTTTGCTCTGATTAGCTTAAGATTGTGAGCCCACCTCACATGGTGTGACTGGACAGGGGAGTATGCCGGGTTAAGATCAGGATAACAAGAGCCTGCAAGCTTCTGCAATTTGTATTCCCTGGCTGATACAACATTAAGTGACAAAGGCTGTGCCCTTTCTCATGAGAAAGAATAAAGAACTTTTCTGATCTCTGATTCAGACTCCAATTTTGAAGATCTGGCAGTAGTTTCTTTCCCACACAGTAGGGAAAGCACTAAACAGAGAAAGAAAAGCTCTGGGTCTCAATTCTACCAGTCACAAGATATGTGACTTGGATATGTCACATATTTGAGCTTCTGTTCTATTTCCTCGTCTGTAAAATGGGGAAAATAAGATAAACATCTATATTATATACCTATGTAAAGTAACAAATAGGCCTAAGGGAATTGAGAGAATACATATCAGGTACTTTGCAAACTTTAAATTACTATATAATTCTCAGCTTATCATCATCAAATGAAATAATTCAAATGAAACACCTCATAGATTTAACATACTGAATAAAAGACAGCTATACAATAATGACTTGGAAAAGAGGTTGACCCAGGTTTCAAGTTAGTAAATATAAACTCCTGGGATCTTCCCTTCCCATGCTGAGTGACAGCTGATTTTTTCCTTCTCTTCCTGCTGACACAGGCAGACACTGGCTGTAGACATGGACAAATGACCAGAAGACTATGCTATCCCTGGGAAAGAGATGAAAGGTTTCCAAGACAAACACTTCCTGGGCTGACTTGCTATCAGCATTATCAAAGAGAACAAGAAATGATAGAAAAGAAGGGATGGAAGATGGCTGAAGGTAACAACAGGGAAGGGCTTTTTGAAGAGAGACTCAAAGTACACCTTTTGGTATGTGACAGCCTTCAATAGAAGAAGCTACATGGTATGGACAAGCTTACATGGACAGAAATAGATTCACTCTTCACCATCAGCCCCCTTCTCTTGTTATGAAAAGCATCTCTTTCATTTATCACACAAATCACTATCTACTGCAGGGCTCATTATTTTTCTGTCTTTATGAAATATTAACATATCAATTATGTACCAATCTATTTCTCAACTTATGTCCTTCCCATGTTGATGCCTTTCTGGCTTTGCCCTTTTCTAAGTGTTATCAACATCTGCCAGTCAGTTAGCTCCAAGCCTTGAGAATAAGAACTCTCAGCACATTCCATACTTCCTATTTCACCTCATGAGTTTAAATACCTAGCTAACAGTACATGTGTGTTTGAGGAAAGTCCAAAATAGGCACTTACCATTGTTTATGGTCAGCATCACAGTTACAGTAGTATTTTGAATCGGTACAGTTACGTTCAATGCCACATGCACATTTCTGAATTCCAGGTCCGGAACCACCCCAGTAGTAATGCTTTTCATTGGCTTTTCCAACCCACCAGGTGTAAGGACTTCCATCTATAAGAGGATATGAAAAGGAGAGTTAGGAAAATAGTAGGTTCAAGAATCTTTATGAATAATGCGCTGAATAATGACTCCTTTTTCTTTTTGCTTTAATGTTTCTTAAGTTAGGCTGTATGATCTTGATTTTCTCATTTTTCATAGAATCATAGAATGTCAAAGTTGGAGAAAACCTCAGTCACCATCTAATTCAACCCACATTTGCCAAAGAAGCCCCTTTAAAATAACTATAATATACTGAACAATTAATCATCTAGCCTTTGCCTGAAGACCTCCAATGAGAAGGAACTCAAGGAGAAAGGTATCCCATTCCACTCTTGGATAGGTATAACTATTACAAAATCCCTTCCCTCCTATCTATCTATCATCTATCTATCTATCTATCTATCTATCTATCTATCTATCTATCTATCTATCTATCTATCCATCCATCCATCCATCCATCTATCCATCCATCCATCTATCTATCTATCTATCTCTATCTATCTATCTATCTATCTATCTATCATCTATCTATCTGTCTGTCTGTCTCTCTCTCTCTTTATCTATCCATCCATCCATCCATCTATCTCTTAGGCCAGGCTTGCTATTTCATCAATGTAAGGAACTATCAATGAGAAAATTTCTCAATGCACAGGAAACTATCAATGTCATTAGTGAAACAGTTCTCAATCACAGAGACAACAGAAAGAGTAAATAATCTGGAGTAATGGATATAATCCTGGACTTGGAATGAGGAAGACCATGGTTCAAATCCTGCCTCTGACACTTAATACCTGTATGACACTGGCAACTCAATCCACAACTATAAGCCCACTTTTCTCATCTGTAACATGGAGTGTGCAGGTTTGGAACAGACAGACTCTAACCTCCTTTCAGCTTTGAATTTAAGTCTTCCTTAATGTACCCCTTTGTAATGTCCCTTGCAAATTCAACCCAGTATTTTTAGGTCTTTCCTGTGGGGCCAAACTGAATAAATCTATTTTCATTTCTACACAATAGCCTTTCAAATACTTCAAAGCAGAGATAAGAATACCATGAAACATCTTTCTTCAGGTACACTTAACTAGTTCCTTCAACTATTCAGAAGTTCAGGGATAAATGCCTTGCCCCAGTCACTGAGCTAAAGTCTGAGTCCAAGAAGGGAAGTACCAAGCCCATTGCTCTTTATATTCTGGGGTGTTGCTTCTCACAGCTGCATTGTAATCAGCTTCATTCCCAGAAAGTTTGAAATGCATTAAGTTTTGTTAGAAAACAACACTTTCATTAGAATATGAGGGTGGGGTCATTTGACAAAGGATGTTAAATGAAAGCTCAGCAGCACACTAATACTACTACTAGGCTCAGCAGCCAAACTGTGGACAAGACTCTTCCTCTTAGTACTCCCCTGAGACCTTAAGGACACACACACACACACACACACACACACACACTCTACATAGGGGATTTGTTACTCACCGAGCTCTTTCTAGCTACCAGTTACCCCTGTCCTGTACTCTAAACTTTAGGACCTCAGGAATATTCTGCGATTCAGGTGAAAGCTGAGCACATCTAAGAATGTAGGTGGAGGGGAGGGAAATGGGAGAGAATTTTCCATTCAGAATGAATGCTGATTCTTAAATATATGCAAAAGAATGTACTCAAGATGGGGCAGTGATACACTACAGGTTCTTAGTCACATATGAGGAGGTCGCCTAAGGTTTTTTCCATTGGCTAAGGGTACATGTTCTATGTATCAGGATGGGTCATTTTGTACCTCTGAAGATTTGAACCTGATCTTTCAGGAAACTTGACATACACCTCCAGGTTTGCAATGTGGGCCAGTTAGGGAGTATTGAAAATGTCAAACATGTGCCAGAAGTCCACTGAGATTACAGGATGATCCACTCAGTTTTACTTGGGGAAAAAAGAACTTCTGCTTTGACTTAATTCAACAAACATTGATTAAATGCCTATTACAATAAGATATCATTTTAGAAGACTTTTTTGATGTTTGCAAAGCACTATACAAACATTATCCCATGTGCTCATTATAACAAACCTGTAGGGAGGGGAGTATTATAGCCAGAGTATCATTTCCATTCCATAGATTGATGTAACTTATTTTTACACAGCTGGGAAGGATGAGAAGAGCAATTTGAAATCAGATCTCTCTCGAAACCAAGGCTGGTGGTTTTTGCTTTGTTTTGTTTTCATTTTATTTTTATATTATGTTATGCTGCCTCCTTGCTTACTTACATAGGCTGTGTGATACTAGGGACATGTTAATAATTTCTCACCCCTATAAGTTGATCACTCTTTACAGATCTTTTAATACTGCTGCAGGAATAGTTACTATATCAAGAGAGAATGGGAGCCATTTCCAAGAAAACCCCCTCCAAGAGCTTCTTATCTACCTATCTCTGCTGATGAAGCAATGTAAGACAATGGAGGCTTTTTTCATCTACTGGTCATCTATTAGGGATACATAGGCTGTTTAAATGTATCCGTGAGCAAGTAGTCATAAACCATAGAATGTTAGAGCTGGAGGAAACCTTCAAGGGCATCCAGGGCAATTACTGCATTTTATAGCTGAAGTACCATCCAGAGTAGGAAGATGATTTTTCCCTGCTCACACAGGCAGTTAATAGGACAACACAGACCTAGATTTTTCTTTAACCTCTAGTTTATACTTCTTCTCACCATGCCACATAGGCTGTTTGGTCAAGTTTTGGCTTGTACCATTGCTTTCTTAAA
Organism: Petaurus breviceps papuanus; assembly: GCF_028583685.1. Taxonomy (NCBI): domain Eukaryota; kingdom Metazoa; phylum Chordata; class Mammalia; order Diprotodontia; family Petauridae; genus Petaurus; species Petaurus breviceps. Next base: position 4,903,576 of record NW_027185597.1, on the reverse strand, counting down.
AAACAAAACAACTGCAACAAACCAAACCCAAAGCCAACAGCAAAAAGACTATTTAGGAACTACTGGAATCGAATTAAAAGAAACAACATTGAATCAGAAAGTCTAATGAATTCAGTCTTTAAGAATTCAGACAAAAATATATTTTAATGAGATCCCTGGTCATTTGAACTGTTTTGCCATGATAGAATTTTGTTGCAATGAGATTTTTGCTAAAAATCATACTGTCAAAGCATTAGTGATATTGGATTTAGAAATTCAAGGGGCCTTTGAGATCACCTAATCTCTAAGTTCTTAACTTAAGGGTCCTTGAATGTGAATTTTTACTATATATTTTGGTGACTGTATTTCAATATAATTGGTTTCCTTTGTAATGCCATGTATTTTTTTTTCATTTAAAAACATTATTCTGAGAAGGAATCTAATGCTCTACCAGACTACTAATGACATAAAAGGTTAAGAACCCCTGATCTAGTTCAAATCCTGCACTTTATAGATGAGGAAACTGAGGTCCAAAGAAGGGAAAATGACTTGCCCAGAGTCATTTAGGCAATAAACAACAATCAGAATTGGACTAAATTCTCTTCAAATCCAGCGCTCTTTCTACTAAACCAAGGGTTCCTGAGTTGTAAAGGGTGATATCTGGGGCTCCCTAGGAGATATTGAAAGTGGTTTGATTAATATTCATAGTAAGCATTGATAGGTTGATCTTTCTCCAGAATCCATAACAAATGCTGCTTAATTTAGTATATTTTGGAAGCTAGGTGGGATACTAGAAAGAGTGCTGGACCTAGAGTCAGGAAGAGCTGAGATTGAATCTGGCCTTAGATCTTTACTAGCTGTGTGGTGACTCTGGGTAAATCACTTAACCTATGCTTCAATTTTGTCATCTGTAAAATGAGGATAATAACAGCAGCTCCTTCTCAGGAGTACGAGAATAAGGTAAAATAATATTTTGTAAAATGTTTTGCAAAGCTTAAAGTGCTGTATACATGTTAATAATAATTATATTAACAATAATTAAGGAAGCATACCTTCTATATACAAAATAAATAGAGTAACTTTACATGTATGTATTACTATTTTTCTAGTATATATAGATTTTTTTGTGACACAAATTTAAAATACTATTACATTCATAAAAGTTCTTTGTCACATAGTTTGTAAGTAAACGGATACTAATAGTAAGCTACTAACCAGTGGAAAGATCCACAAATTAGATCTTTGACATTAAAAGAAGCCCTTTGACACAAAAGCAGTCCCAGTTTCTGTTTATATAGGACTGCAGGCTTACAATGCACTTTACATACTCTATCTCATTTGTTTTCACTGCAGTCTCATGAAGTAGTAAGTAAAGGTATTATTACCCCCATTTTATAGGTGAGCAAACTAAGGGTCAGAGGGACTGAGTGACATCCAAGATAACACCACTAATAAAGGTGAAGGGAAGATTTGAACTTATTATTGTTGTTCAGTAGTGTCTAACACTTCATGACCCCATTTGTTTTTTGTTTTGTTTTTGGCAAAGATATTAGACTGGTTTGCCATTTCCTTCTCCAGCTCATTTTATAGATAGGGGAACTAAGGCAAACAAGGCTAAGTGAGCGGCCCAGGGTTGAACTAACAAAGATGAGTCTTTCTGACTCCAGGCTGGGTATTCTATCTACTGCACCACCTAGCTGCCTGATTTGAACCTAAATCAATCTTAATGTAAGTTATAAAATCACAAAATCATGGGTTTAGAGTTATAGGAAACTTTTAAGACTATCTGGTCACATTTTCTCCACTGCATATTGCAGATGAGAAAGTTGAGATTCAGAGTGGTTAAATGATTTGTCAACAGTCATACAGTAAGTGTCAGAGACAGAATTTGAATCCAGGTCTCACTGATTCCAGGGCAGGTAGGTGTCACAGTGGACAGAGCACTGGGACTGGAATCAAGAAGACTTCTCTTCATGAATTCAAATTTGGCCTCTAATACTTACTAGCCTTGTGATCCTGAGAAAGTCACTTAAGGTTGTTTGCCTCCGTTTCCTTATCTGTAAAATGAGATGAAAAAGAAAATGACAAACCTCTCTAACACCTTTGCCAAGAAAACTCCACATAAGGTACTGAAAAAATGACCAAAAAAAAAAGCAAACAAACTTATCATTCCAAATCCTATGTTCTATTCAAGACTGCTTATGGCTCACTCTTTCTATTACTTTTTATTGCCTCTGAGATGATTGGGACCCACTTTATCATAGGATGGCAAGGCTTTAGGAAGTGAATATGAAATGATTCTGAAGCCATGCTTCTCAGGTGTGAGTTAGAAAGGCGAAAATGAAATGAGGAGGAGCCAGCAAAAGAGAGGAGGAGGAAGACAAAAGCCCTCACCAATATTACCACCTCCACCAGATCCTCTCTCAAAATGTCTGGGGCTCCCAGCTTTGTTTGAATTACTTTACTGAGCAACTTGGTAGATGAGGAGGATTTTTACCAACAAGCAGATAGGGATCTTTGAGATGGGAGGAAGGAAAGAAATGAAGAGTAATTTCTTCTATGTGGCAAAATAATAGATCTGTTGATAACTACATTACAGCTCTAGAATCCAGGAGCTCAGTTGCCTTCTCTCCTAAGAGACTGTAAATAGCAAACAATCTGGGTCTGTCATTATAGTGAAGGGGTAGGAAGCACAAAGAATGTGTAATGCATCAATCTCATTACTCATTCACTGCAATCAGATCAACATTCTGGGATTCTAAGATGGTGATAGAAAACATTTCTTTGTAATGGTAATTTTCTAATGGGATTGTGTTTCATAAGAAAAAGAGAAAGTGGGATGATCAGCTGATTTCACTCCATTCTACAAATATGCATTAAGTTTCCCACTAGGTCTAGAGCACTGTTCTGAGTTCCAGGGAGGATGGCATAGTAAACTATATCACTTTCCCCATAAGAACAGGAAGAACTAACCAACCCAGAAGTGGCACAGGTCTAATGAGGATCCAAGCAGACCCTAAAGATCTGGGGGCCCAAAAAAGCCTTCCCATTTTACAGAGGTTTGCTTGGACACCTAGAGCTTTCCTTTACATTACAAAATAGATTTAAGATGAGATTCAGATAGATTTAAATAGAGAATGGAGTTTCATAAAAAAGGACCATAGAGTTCCAGTCAAAAGACCCAAGATATGCTTTCCATTCCAGCTGTATCACCTCTGCGTAGGTCATTTAACACTCTGAGTCTCAATTTGCTAATTGTTAAAATGGGAATTAGGAAGCTTCTATCTTTTTCTTGAAATGTCTGTTGTAAGGATCAAATGAAATAATATGTGGAATTCCTCTGTCAGTTCTAAGAGGCTCCTCTTAAGGAAATTACTCCCCCTACTTGTCTTGAGGGCACGATTATCATTCTATTCATTGTCAGAGTGTCATAGAGATCCTTCTGATTCTTACACTCCCAAATATCAGTTATCATATCTATACTATGGTAAGAGTCTCCTAATTATACTGCTGGCTTCTCAGTTCCTGTGCTCATGCTCATGAGCTCTCTGTCTCTTAAAAATTCTCCACACAGTTGTCAAGATAAAGTCCCTAAAGCACAAATTTGAGCATATTTCTTTCTTTCTTCTTAAGAACCTTCAATGGCTCCCAATTGCCTTTAGGACAAAATACCAACTCATTTTCAGCCTGACAAAATCTGGCTGTAGCCTACCTTTCCCGTTTATTTCACGTTATTTTCCTTTACATATTTCATTGTCCAATCAAACTGTCTTTGCTACTCCTTGAAACTAGAGTCTCATCTCATCTATCAAGGTCTTTATAATCTGTCCCTCATGTTTAGAATGTTCTCCTCTCCTCTCCACTTTCACTTCATAGAATCTTAACTTTGCTCTTAGAAGTCCAGCACTTGGGAGGTTGGTAAGGGAGGTGGAAGAATTTCTTAGCTTCTTAAACATCCTTATCTGAAGGAAGAATGTTAATATGTGGCATATTTCCCAGGCTACTAGAATTTTCTAGCCTTAGTGACCAGTATTAGGCAATGTGACCAAATTTCTAAAACTGAGCATCAATTATTAAATTCTACTTTTATGTGAAATGTAGCAGGAGGGGAAATGATTTCTGCTGCTTTGTTTAAAACTAGCAATCTGCCTTCCTTCATTTATATGCTAATTGCTGTGCTACCTTTTAACTTCACAATCCATTATTTACCTGTTAATTGACTTTTGGGAAAAGCAAACTATCTACCCAATTTGAGGTGATAAAGAGGAAGGGGTTTTTTAAAGAAAAGAAATGGAGTGGTAGAAAAAGAAATAATTTAATTATCTGTTTCCTAGAGTTCAAGATTTGCTTTCTCCAAAGATGAAGAGTGTTGTTAACTAAATTAAGTAGGTGTAAATCATTGTAACAAGGAGATTAGGTAATGGGGAACATGTTCAAAGTTGGGAAGAACTGAATTATCAAAGTATAGGTACATTGTAATGAGAGGGTCCAAATATGGACTGAGTTAAACCTAATGATGGTATAATGTCTGTAGTTACTTGAGATGAAAAGAAAGTCTTTGTTATGGTGAAGCGTTTACTATGGCCTGGCTGAATAAGTAGGACAGGGAGAAAGAAAAAAGAGAATCTGGAGCCAGGATTTGAGAAAACAGATCCTTTTGGACAGAGCCAACACAAGGCATTTTTGTACTCAAATCTGAAAACTCTACCCTCACCTTCCTCTGCACCTCTATTTGCAAATTGGGTTGTTTCTTTTCACCACAGGCTCTGAGCCTTCTCTGTAACAATAATAACTGACATTTATCTAGATCTTTAATATGTACACTTTATCTTATTTAATGCTCACAATCACCTTGTGAAGTGGCTACTAAAAGAGATTTTATTCCTTACAAAGATGAAATGGTCTGCTCATGGTCACAGAATGGTGGCTGAGGTAGCATTGAATCTTAGAACTCTTGGCTCTAATTATAGCAAGTTATCCTTTGTGTCTATTGTCTTGCTATATTACATGGAACTTAACATAGGACGGAACCAGAATTTTTTCTGCCAGAGAAAACAGAAATTCTTATTAGTAAAAATCTGTGCATTTGTAGAAAGTTGTACTAAATCTACCCCCTCACCCCCCCATTTCACTCTGATGCACCTTTATATCAATGACTACCTTGCCTAGACTAGTACTGCTTTCCTTTCTGGGAAATAGAACAATGATATTGTTTGAAGAAGACAGTTACTGCAGTTCCTCCTTATATAAAATGTGATCTGCACTCATACTTTTCAACATTTGCTCCAGGAAGCCAGAGGATTCCAAGGATGGACTCTAGGAGTCCCTTCAAGGAAAATTTCCTTATCATAAGCAGCTAATTTGTCTCTGCTTCATCCCTGAAAGGGATTCTGATACTACATCAAGACACAATTTCTCAGACATAAAAGGAAACTCAGAAATTTGATTTGATTCACATTCATTTATTAAGTGCTTGCTATGTGATAGTCAATGTGCTAGCCCAGGGGTGGGCCCCACCCCTGTAGCTAGTCACATAATGTATCAGACAAGTAAATTCGTGGAAAATGCTTTGCAAACCTTAAAGTTTTTTTATCATCATCATCATCATCTATAATGAAGCCATAAAGACTAAAATGAAAGTTTTTCTTCTCAGAGCTTAAATTCTACAAAAATAGCCAGGTTACTGATAAAATTTTCTATCTCTTAGGACTATAAAAATACACATTAAAATCCTTCTTTATATTATGTAATGCTTCTGTTTTATCTACAGGACCTGTCACAGAATCAGTCATCCTTAGGATTCAAATGAGAGAAGCTGAAATAATAATTTGATCCTGTTGTCTGTTTTCTAATAAAACAACATCATCCTCATTTGTATTTAAAGTCCAGAGAGGTTGGGTGATTTTTTTCCCCCAAGCTCACATAGTTTTAAAGTGGTAGAAAGTAACACGCAACTTAACTCTCTGGTCTCCAAGATAGGACTTTCTCCACTATATCTCAATGTTTATATAAAGATTAAATGTCCTTGGTCAATCTGTTATGTATAGTGATATTATGATAGCCTAGTATTCTTTAGTATTCTAAGCTACTATAAACCAGTGAATTATGTATTCTGATCTATAGTCTGGTATTCAGTTCAGTTCACAAGAGTCTGAAAACACTTGTCAAAAGTTCATCAATCATTTTTTAGTTGCATCTGACTCTGATCCCTGTTAGGATACTGGAGTAGTTTTTGCAACTTTCTTCTTCAGTTCATTTTATAGATGAGGAAACTGACACAAATAGGGTTGAGTGACTTCCCCAAGGTCATACTGCTAGGAAGTATCTAAGGCCAGATTTGAATACACATATTCCTGAATCCAGGTCTAGCACTCTATCCACTAGACCACTTAACTGCCCCACCCAACTCTTCCATTCAAAAGTTAGTGATTAATAAGAATGTCTATGATTGTACCAGTCTGGGTGAATTCATAGAGATTTTCCCTAGCTCCTTGGATGATGAAGAAAAACTATTTGGCCACAGTACCTAAAAAAGACAACTCAATAATACATAATGAATTCCACTCTAATAAAGGTAGAAGGAATCCCCAAATGTCTTTTAAAATTGTAGGTTCTTGAAGCAGTAAGTCAATAATCATTCATTAATCACCTACAGATTTAGAAAACTATATCTGTTGTTAATAAATGTATAATTAATACATGGCAATTAGGTGTTATTAATGTAGTTGCTCACATGGGGAAGAGGGCAGTGGTATGAAAAAAAATCAACCCCAACCCTTCAACCTAAGATAAGCAAACCACAGGCCTTCTCCAAGTTAAAGTAGTAAGTGTGTGTGTGTGTGTGTGTGTGTGCATATGTGTGTGTATGTATGGGCACTAATGTATGAGGGCACAAATAAAGGACAAAGTGACCCACCAAAATTCCCAAAGTTCTAAGTGCTTAGGAATAAGCAGAATAGAGTAGCTCTAATTAAGTGAGGATGACTTTATTATATGATTGACAGCTAGGAGGACTGTTAGACATTATTGAGTCCAACCTCTTCACTTTATAAATGAAGAAAATCATCTAAAAATCATCATGTTAAAAGTATTTAAAAAGTGAAGTGACTTGTCTAAGAAACCACAGGTACTAGCTAGGAATAAAAGCCAGAGTTTAGACAAACCCTGACTCCAAATTCAGAGCTCTATTCTATTATACTGCACTGAGAGGCTCAATGGGTATGAACTATAGCACTTGGCAAACCATAAAGTGCTAAGAAAATGGCAATTAGTAGTATTGTTGTTATTCTTAGGTGAGAAGAGGAGGTGAGATGGATGTAAAAGGGAAGAAAAACATTTTAGGTTCAGGAACATGACAAGGATAAAAAGGGAAATAGTTGAAAATGTGAAAGCCCCATGTGGAGAAAAGCATAAAGATTTTCTTGACTAAAAGAGCAGGGTCACCTGGTATGGTGAGGGATAGACAATGGGGAGCTTTAAAAGCTAGGGTGATCCATTTGAGAATTTGATATACTTGCATATAGGAAAACTCCTGTGTGGGACACTAATATGATTCATACAAAAAATTAATTCTAACTGGAAATGTCTTTGTGACACAGAATAGAGGAAGAATAATTGAAAACTGCCATTCAAAATGTCAAAGGTCACATGGTATGGGTCATATGGTAACTGAATGGTCTAGACTGAGGTCTTTTCTTCCTTTTTAATAAGGATACAACAGGGTAAGAATGTGATAGTAGGCAGTATGCCAGTCCCCTTAAACATCCTAGAGTTTATTAACTCAAATAAACCTCCATTTGGTAGAATTTTGTTTTGTATTTGGGAAATATTTGGAGGATCATATAGTCTACCTCTGAAACCTGAGCAAGTCACTTAAATTTCTAGTTCTCAGTTTCCTGGGCTATAAAATGAGGGGTTGGACTAGCTGACTTGGAAGGTCTATCCCACTTCTACACCTATGATTCTATTGTAAGGGACTGTTCCTTTCATTATGTCTTGAATGTCCACGTGAGTCAAAACTTCAAAGGACCTTTCTCCTTTTTGCTGAATAGTTTATCAGATGGAATTGGCATATGCTTGTCACAGAGTCCCACCACCATGATGAAATTGTCTTTAGTATCTGCAAGCATACTTGCCTGGTGATTTCATAGGATGTATTCCTTATATTTGTGTTTCAAGACTTTCTAATAATCTTCCTCCTTTTTTCTATCTGAGGTACTCTATCAATGTCATAAAACTTTAGTTATATTTATAATCCAAATACCACGTTTCTCCTACAGGAGTGTTTCCCTGAGAAATCTCCTTATCTTTGTTATCAGGTCCCCAGTGATATTATATGGTATAGAGAACACCATCAGCACCTGGAGCTGCTTCAAATAGCTTTTTATTCCAGCTTAATTCTAACATTTTGTTTCTAGATACCCCTTACTAACATCTTAATTCTGAAATAGCTTTTCATCCTCTATAAAAGATGATCCTCTTCTATTCACTTTCTGAGACCCCAATTTTACTAGGAATTCTATAAGGGAATACATTCTGAGGTCATATTAATTTTTTTCTCTTGTCTTTTCATTTTACATCATATTCCCTTACATTTTTAATAGATCTTATAAAATATCCTCAATGACTTTATTCATAAAGTCAGGTGAGATTCTTTTTACTAACATTCCTCTGTGTGACTCTCTACATTGCTAATCAGTATGCTATATATATTTTTCATTATTATGATTCATATGATCCTCCACACTTAATAAGAGATACAGGTATTAATATTTAAATGTCTCAATAACTAATATTACATTGCAGAACATATTTCAACTCTAAAATAAATCACAATGGAAAAACAGATTGTTAAAAAGGAAAATTCAAAGATATTTCTTTCCTCTATTGGACACCTATGTGTGAAATTAAAGTTTCCAATAAATCCCAGGATGAGATGCTGTCCAGTGGGATCCTGCCATTGGAAAGGGCACTTCAATAAATCCCATAGGAACCTCCACAATATAGTACATGTCCATTCACGCAAGAAATAAAGTCTATGGATGTGTCATCTGACATAGCACCCATACCTCCTTTCTCTTTCTCTGGGCTGATTCATTCTTACCAACCTACACTGATAGCAGAATAGAGTATTTTATTTGAAGCATAGAATCTGAACCTAGTCAGACCAAGTCATTACAACACAGGGCTTAGGGACCTAGGAGCAGATACACATCAACCTGTTTCTTGCCACTGTAGCTCTTTAGCCCCCACTACTATGTTTCTTATTTATATCACATGCAACAACATCATTACATCTTAAACTTAAAATATTTACTAAAGAAGAAGGCAAAAGCAATTATCACCACAACATTTACTCAATAGAAAGAATGGAGGAACAATTAAAATATAACATCAATCTGGGTCACATTTTATCATCAATGCACACAATTTCCATGGGGGAAAATGAACACACTTAGAAAATTTTGCACATCCGTGTAATGGGAATTTGAAGATCTTCCCTGCCCTTTAATAGACCAGGGGGGAGTTTGAAGATATCCCCTGCTTTGAAAGTAAACACTGCCCCCCAATAGGCTGAAGGTAATCACATGGAGCCTGTGATGGAGGGAATTTGAAAAAGGGTAGAGCAGAACAGACAGGAAGCTTCTCCTCTGTGAAGATAAACTCTGCCCCCTAATAGGCTGAATGTAGTCATATGGAGCTTGTGGTAGGAGTTTTGCTGAAGGGAAGCAGAGCCCACAGGAAGCTGGTATTGAGAGCTAGCCATACAGCAGGGGACAGAGGAGCTCAGGCAAGGAGATAGAGAGTTTTGTGAGTAAATATTGATCTTGTATTGGTTTGTGGGAAGGCTGAAGGATGCTGTGGTTCTCAGCATTACTATGGCTTCTTAATATCTTTGGTACTATGATAGAATTGGCTTACTGGTTTTGGGATTTGGTTTTCTGGTGTCTAAATAAATCCTTCAATTCTATCACCTATCTGGAGAATCTGGTATATTTTGCAATCAAACATCACGCAATTCTTATAGTCTTTATTGTGATCATGGGCACTGTAAATATTGCATTGGCACTATGATCAGTAATGCACATATTTAGGGAAATCCAAGAGCTCTGGGCAACTGGATTGTGCAATTGAATGTTTGTGGTCTCCTTAAAAGAGAAGAGCATTCTACACCAGTCATCACTTGCTTCTCTTCTGCCCTTCTCTACTCTTACTGGATGAACTTGTTTCTCTGTTATTGTTGGGCTACTGCAGAAGTGCTATACACTTTCAGTCAAGTAGCTATACAGTACTCTCAGTGAAATCTCTACCCTAAGCTCAGGGTCTGCAGCTTCCCATGCCTACTCCCTCTTTTGGCTCCTGTTGCAGTGATAAGCAGCGGTCTTGCACTGGAGAATTCCAAAGCTCCTAATAGCCACTATTGGTATTCTGTGGAGTTTCTCCCTTTCAAGTCTGAGAGCATTACTCAGCCAAGCCAAGTTTAGGTGAGGGTCCTTTCTCTCAAGCTGGAGATAGTTGCTAATGGGCAATAAGCCTAGACAACTCTTACCAAAGCAACAGGATTTCCAAATCACCTTCCAGCAGCAACAGAGCTCTCCATCAATCAAAATAGCTACCAGAGTATCTATATGAATGCTCTGTTCTTCATCAGTTCTCAAGCTCTAGTTAAGGCTGAAAGAGTACAAAGACAAGCCAGCTCTTCACATGGCAAGAGGATTCTACTTCCTCCAATAAGTTTTCAGTGGCTAAAGTGCTCAAATCCAATGAGATTCCAGCATTTGAAGAACAGATGTGATTTTAGTCATATTTCCCAGTTAGCACATCTCCTCTGTTCTGCTTTCATGCATGAAGAGGCTTTTCCCTTCATGACATTCCTCCAGCTGAGGTGAGGAGGGTGAAGAACTCTGGACCAATTGGGTGGAACTAGTTGGGCTTCTAGAAGCACTTCTGTAGACACAGCCCAGGTGTTCTCAAACCCTCCATGCTTGTTCCCAGCTCTTAGATGTTGTAAAAGTGTGGGCACAGATGTGTGAGTTAAATGCAGGAGCAATTTCCTCCCCTCTTCATGGAAGTTTCTCCTCAACCCCCACCTTCACTTGGATGCCAAAGACACACATCCCAGGTCTCAGGCTGCAGAGATGAAGCTGGTGGAGGAAGTACAATGGGTTCAGAATAATGATTTATGCTTCTGACAAGGGATATAGATCCAGGAGTTGATACTACAAATGAATGAGGATGAAAAAGAGAGTTTGGGTCTGAGGTCCTGTGTAGTAAGTAGCACTTCCTTATCAGAAAAACAAGACATGGACAACTAGACCCATCTAGTTTACAGTGAGGGGTTTTCAAAGAAATCTTAGAGCAATTGGTCCCTACTTCATGTTCCTCTCCCCCATTTAATCTGGAAAATGTTTAAACTTGACCAAATAAAAATAATACTAATTATAGTTTGAAATGGAAATTGGAAATTCCCTTTTAAATTAGTAAGATCATTCAAATAAATAGGTTCAGTTCAACTCCA
>NW_027185597.1:4748700-4892069 GCF_028583685.1 Petaurus breviceps papuanus | reverse complement strand
CATTTATAGGAGTGGATCCGAACCTCATTAAATCATACTAATACATAGTTATTTAATTAAACTCTGCCTTTCATGCACAGGATACATCCCTCCCTCCTGCCTTTTTCCTCTAAGTTTCATTTGATTACAGTGATGAACTTTGTTCAAGTATACTCATGCTCTGTAGTGCTATTGCCCTACATTAGGAGACTTAATCTAGGCATGATGTGCTGACAGACTAAGGTCATGGCAATCAGAATGGAAAGTAAAAGGCAGATGCAGACATAATGAAGCCACCATTAATATGACTTGCTGACTGACTACATGCCAGGGGCCAGAGAGGTAGATGAAGCAAAAATGACGAAGGTTTCAAAGCACATTTCTGGAAGACATAGAGGAAATTCAGAAGGAAAGGTTTTAGGGTAAGAATACTTAGTCTGTAGTCCATGAACTAAGTTTCTCTCTTTCTCCCTTGCCATATATATGTATATATTACATAAATATACAAATATATTTAGGTAACTATTTCAATATGGTTTCCTTTATAATGCTATTATTTTATGCATTTCAAAAGCATCATTTTGAGAAGAATCCATAGGTTTTATTAGACTAACAAACAGGTCCATAGCCTGAAAAAGGTGAAGATTCCTCTTTTAGGGTGAAGATTATTTTGCTTTTATGATATGTTATTAGAGACTGAGCTAAAATCACTGGAGATTATGTAACCCAATCTTGCCCCTCCCATTTAACAAATTAAGAAACTGAGGTCCAGAAAAGTATAATGCCATTCCCAAAGTCACATCATGAGGGAACTGAAGAGTTAAGATTCAAATTGAAGTAATTTGACTTGATATGTGTTCAATTTTATATGAAAGCAGTACATTTAAGGGGAGTCCAGCAAGTACTTAGAGATTCAGAATCAAAACTCAAAAGAGAGATGAGAGCTAGAAGAAAGATCCAGGAATTAAATGTTCATCCTTTGTCCTCAAAGAGGACCAATGACATCACTGGTAGGATGGCTTGACTTGTGCATGGATTGGATTTAAGTGAGGCAGAGTCATAGAAGTCGAGTGGCAAGATAAAGGTCAAGATCACCAGCAATGTCCGAGTATGCAATGGGTGATCTTGGCCTTTCTAAATTAAGGTCTTTCCCAGGTCTCAGTTTGTCTGAGCCACACCTATTCAATGATTAAAAGGCTAGGTATTCTTACAATTCTTTGTGACAAAATAAGGTCCAATTTACCATCCTGAAAATATCAATTTTGGAAGGAAAACAGAGGTTTTTGGCCGAAACACAAAACAATTGTTATTTACACTCATTCTAAGTAATCAAAACCTAAACAATGAGCCAAAGACTTGGGTTGGAGTTATTATTGGCCATTCAATGAAAGTCAGAGTAATTTGGGTTTAAAAGGTAGTCAAGTAGCTCCACTTAAACACAATGGACTTTTTAAAAGCCTGTTTTTTCAGAGCTAGATTTCAAGAAATAAACAAGAGAAATTATTCAGTATAAAAAGTAAATTGTTCCAGCTTTTTGAAAGAAGAATAGGAGAGGAAAAAGAGGATGAAAAGGGGAGGGGGAGGAGAAGGGAACCTGGTTCTTGTCTTCCCATAAATACATACAGCATCCATGGGAGGAGTAAGCTTAAACTTAAACAAACCATAATAGTAGTGAGGCACACATGTAAGAAATATGTGTGACAAGGTTTAACTCCTATCACCTGCCTTGGAAGTCCTTCTCTTTCTATGTAGAGATCTCACACAGAACCCTTGTTGTTATAAATCAGTACATTGAGGGAAAAGTTGAAGCAATATGAATTGATGAGAGGCTAGAGGTGGAAAAACACAGTGTGAGAACTTAGCTTCGGGGTATGTCCTCAGTTAGGAAAAGAAGACAATGGATCCATTAAAAAGAAAACAAAGGAGAGACATAACAGGGAGGAGGAAAACAATGGCAGAAGCCATAGAAATAGTGACTTATAGAGAAGCACCGCAGAGTATTGTATGGTACTAAAGAGTACTACAGAAGAGTTAAAGAAAAGGGCCATTGGATTTGATGATCCAAATCTTTGGCAGGGGAACTACATTGTTAGGGGATAAGTAGTTAACGGGAGGTGAGAAAATTGAAACCTGGAAGTGTCTGAGTGTTTTGCAAAGTTTGATTGTAGGAAAAAAAAGAGAACAGAAGACAGTTTGAGTAGGAAAGTAGGTCAAAAAGGACATTTCTGCCCCTCTTCCTGCTCTCTTAAGATAGAGGATAGTCAAAAATATAGACCGGAGAAAGAATCAGAAGACTGAGAAAGATTGAAGATTGGGGAGAGGGAGATAACTGATTAACAATTAGACTGATTAATGAATTGAAATGGATGTGGCAAATGAATTTTTTTTTTTGGTCAAGTTTTCTGATTTACTCTTGAGAAACCTACAGGACCAAAGGACCTCTGGCATAGTCTTTCTTTCCACACTACTTAAAAAGCACCCCAACAAATGTTGACATAAAAAAAAAGAGACAACTCTTCCTGATGTTTTTATTGGTCCCAAGACAATAGAGTTTAACTACCTGAAATTACCTATGCATCATGAGTTTGAATGTCACACAGATTTCCTTCTGTTCTGAACAGGAATAGTGAAACCTGTAAGATTTTCTTCTCATTCTTTTTACAAAGTAGAGGATCTAAAGCTAAAATATGGGATAGGATAATTTCCGCCCCCTTCACATGGATTTTCAAGATAACCTGCTTTTATAAGGAAGGCAGTATGGTATGTAATTGATAGGGAGGTAGTCTCAGAGCCAGCAAGACCCGGGTTCAGGTCTTATCTGTGGAACATGCTGACTTTGTCACCCTGGGCAAATTCCCTAATTTCTCCGTGTTTCAGGCCAAGTCTACATTGCTATGAATTGCAAAGAAAGTGCTGACTTGCATAAGGAGAAAAAATTTCCTTCCTTTTCCTTAAAAAATATCAATGAAAAAAATAAGTCCATTTTTGTCCTTATTTTTATTAACCCAAGATACTAAATCATTAAACACTCTTCTCTAAGGTCTTCCGTTCCTTTCATTATTCTCTTCTCTGGAGAGATAGCCTGACATTATGATTTTAATGAATGAATGTGTCTACACAGGAGCCATACATACTTTCACGGCCATTTTACCCTAGAGCATTGCATTAGGACTTTGCAATTGCAGTTAATAAGGTGCCAATCCCCCAAATTATCAAAGTCACTTTTTCTTCCTGTCGGACTAAAAACAATAAGTCTGCGACATAAGAATCATTATTCTATTTTACATACAGGGAAACCCGTGCAAAGGGGGATTAAGTAACTCGCCCAAGGTCAAACAATTGGTTGTAGAGCTACAATTCAAAATGAGGTCTTGGGAGTCCAGAAGGAATACTCTTTCCACTTACATCAACCTGCTTCGCAAATGAAAGTTTGCCTTAGGCCCTAAGTACAAAGATATTCGGAAGCTCCATATTTTGTGAATATCTTATTTCATTTGGCTAAATTGATGCATCATTTTGTGCTAAAATATGGAAAGGAAAGATTTGTCTGGACCTTTATTGGATTTGCCCATCAAGGAAGAAATATCATTTTGTGAGATCCTGGGAAACTCTGAAGAGGAGGATTTTTGAAGGCAGGAGCAGAAAGAGGTAGCAGATTCAACCGAGGCCCAGAAAAAAATGTCCCTCCAGAAAAACTGTGACTAGAATATGCCCTTTGTTTTTTGACTTAGAGGACACATGTAAATACTTCACCTAAAGGAATCTGAGAATTTTGGGGGGGTACTTCATCCTTTTCCCTCTCCCTTCTTCCTCAGCACTTTATTTTTCCATTCTTTTTTCATTTTTCACATTCTACTTTAAATCTTATTTATTTCAATAAATATTTACCAATTGCCTTCCAATTGCAGAGCCAATGTTAGGCTCTAGGGGAGGGGGAGGATATTAGTAGTGGTTAGGGAAAGATAAAAAGATAAATAAGACACAAAGGTATAGTTCCTTTCCTTTATGTATTAATATTCAATATTATAAACATTTATTAAAAGCATACTTTTAATAAATGTGTCAGGCACTGGGTTATTTTGAACTCATTGAGAAAAGAAAACTACTTTCTTATTCCCAAATTTCACTCAGAACCTAACATAGTACTTGGTATACCATAGATACTCAATACTTGATGCACAGAATGAATAAACAGAACAGTTAATATTAAGGGAAGCATTATGACTAAGTCTACTGATAGAGTTATTTGAAATGATCCTTGGGACAGGAGTGGAGGAGAGAAGGTCGTTTTTGATAATGTGAGGACAAATCTGGCCAAAAGTTAATTTTAAGAGACAGAATATCCTCAAGTTTATTTAAGTTTTATTTAAAAAAAATGTAAAAATATTTATTTATTAAAGAAAACTCAGGTAGGTTAAAAAGAATGTCGGTGTGAGGTTACTGTGGCTGATGAATAAAATGGGAGTATGATAGTTACAAGATGTAAGGAATCTTGGAATAATATCCCATGGACTGTGATTGGTAGGTTATTAAAGACTAAAAAAAAATCTATCCCTGCCTGTCTATTTTGTGTGATTTCTGTCTATATCTTCCAATAAATCTGCCACAGAAGGTCCAACCTCTTTTTTTTTCTGGGTCAGACATGTGTTTCCAACTGAATTCTTCACATTGAAGCAAGAAATGGTGGAAATGGCAAACAGAAGATTTTCATTCAAATTCCATTTCTGGTATATACTACCTGTGTCACCTTAAGTAAGCCACTTAAAACTCCCTGGGTTTCCATTTCATTTCATAAATGAGAAAACCAGACTAGATGTTTACTGATGTCCTTCCAGTTCAATTTCCTTTGATCTTCTCTAATATTCCTTTTTGAAATGTGTTATAGCATGTTCACACCCACCATGAACCTCTCCACTGACGTTTGATTAATTCTTAACTTCTATTCTTTAGAAATACCAGTGTTCTGAGATTCTCAGTCATTATCAGGAAGTTTATTTGTCTGTTGGTTCCTTTGGTCAGGATTTAAGATTTCATTAGTGTAGGCAACTCCTGAGGAACTCTTTCTACTAATGCAGAACAACAGCAACAAAAATTATCCCACAAAAAAACAAGCCAAAACATCCTTTGTGCTAGAGAGCTGACTGGAACAGTTCAAAGTTAAATGACTTGTCTAGGGTCACACATCCAGTATATGAGAGAGGCAAGCAAATATATCTTTCTGATATATAAACTGGTCCCCTATCCAGTATGGCATTGTCAGGTCCTACCAGAAGAATATGGATATTTAGAAAATGTAAATGAGAGAGAGAAATGAACTCGGGAGCTTAGGGTCTCAACAGTGGTTCTTCATATAGGATATAGGAGCAAAAGTTAACCCTAGGAAAAACGTGGAGGATGAAATATTGTGACTCTTGAATGAGGAGTCTTCAAGTGAGAGGCATGTATGGGTATGAGTCCCATTGCCTTCCTCCATTTAATGCCTGGAGAAAAGGAGTTAGAGGAAGTAGAGAAAAGCATGTCTAATCATATTATGTATATCTGAATGACAAAATATTGAGGCTCCTACATTTGGTATTTTGGGATGTTAATGGAAAAGGGGAAAGGGGGGGGATGGAGAGGAGGGAAGGGGATAAAAGGAGATCCAGAGCATCGGTCATAAGTATACAGGTGTGGGTCCCTGACACCTATAGGAATTAATATCATATTTTTGTTTAGCAAAGCACTCAACCAGTCAAATTATTTGTGTTGAGCCTAATTATTTACTAATGTCCAATTTCAGGGCTTCTTATTCATTAAATGATCCAGCTAATGCTATTGTTGCATGTCATTTGGATGGCAATACAGCTGCTCATAATGTATTTTTAAAATTCTCTTGCTTCCACAAGGCTTTTCTAATTTTGGAAACCAAGGACTTGAAATCAGAGGTAATAGGTTCTAAGTCTGGTTCTATCATCTATTCTTTCTTTGATCCTGAGTTGGTCATTTCACTAAGTCTCTTGGACTCAATTTCTCACATATCTTGAAATACAAAATAAATGTTAAATCATGTGCCACTTATCATATTTACAAAGGTAGAAAAGAGTCCTATTACAAGTTACAAAGATTTTCAATGATAAAAATTTAAGAGGAGAAGAATGAATGTTAAAATCCTTTTTGTTTCAACAAATACAATTCATGGTTAACCTTTAATTAACCTTGGTAATCCAATTACCATTACATCTCAAATTCTGAATATTACAGTTAATTGAATTATTGCTATCATAAAATGTGTGTGGCATTCAGAAGTCACCTAATTGAGTCATGCTGTAGTATTTCTATTTTCCCAAAATTTTACATATTATTATAATACAAAATTGAAAAGGTGACTGAGGTTTTTAGCAGTTAGAAATAAATTGGAACTTTCTAGAGAAGGGATTATGGCAAACCAGAGCTGAGAGAGCAGTCATGGAAAGAATAGCAGATATAGTGTTAGTTGACCTGGGCTTGAATCCTGGATCTGTTGATTATTGGCTATGTTACATTAAGCAAGTCTCATTTATCTCTCTGAGCTTTCAATTCATTTGCAGAGTTTTGAGGAGTAATATTTCCAAAGCACAAATTAATCATGTCATTTCTCTACTCAAAGGGCTTCTGTGGTTCCCCATCACTTACCAAATAAAGTATGAACACTTAGCTTGGCATCAAGTTCTCCATAATCTGTTTCCAACTTATTTTCTTCAGTCATAATTCTAACTATTCACTTTCACATGCTCTATATTAAAATGTACACTCATTCTACCCTTTTCTGTCTCTGTGCCCAGGCTTATAACATCACCTGTGCTAGGAATTTACTCTCTTATTTCCCCATATTCATTTTTTTATAGTTCTTCCCTCCCTTCCTTCAAAGCAAAGCTTTGGTGTTACCTTCTTTATGAAGCTTTGTCTGACACTTCATTATCCCATTCCACCCACACCCATCCCCTTCCACATGAACATGTTTTTTCTCCTTTAATTTTGCATAGTGGTTTTCTTTCATAGTGGACCTTTCTCTTTGCATTTGTTACATTCTTCCTCTTATTGGTCATTTATATGAATATCTTTTGCTCTCATTAGATGACAGGTTCCTTGAGAGTCAGGTCTGTGTCCCATTTGGTCACAGGTCACAACAATTCCTCCTGCTTATTCTCTCCTTTCTTCCCCTTCCCTTCTTTTCCCTTTGATATGATAACTTTTCAAATACTTGAAAACAAGTATCATGCCTCACCTCACCTCCAGTGTCCTGAAGGTCTTTTCTTCTCAAGCTTAATAATGACCAGTTTATTCAATAGTTTCTCACAAGAAATGCTCTCAAGGACCATCACCATCCTGTTTGCCATTCTCTAAATGCTCTATAGCTTGACAATATCCTTCTAGCCCTACATTTTGATTTTATAGATGGGGAAATTAAGGCTCAGAGAAATTAAAGGGCATGCCCAAGGTGACACAGCTCCTTAGTGACAGATCTAGAACTAAAATGAAGGTCTCACACCTCTCAGACTGTGTTCTATCATGTAATCTTGCACTGGATGATGAAAATTATTATAACCCATTATGATTTATAAAGCATTTTAAAAATATTATCTCATTTCAATTGATTCAACAACTCAGGGAGGTAGTTGCTATTATTGTCCCTATTTTGTAGATAAGGAAACTGAGGCAGACAGATTGGGTGACTTGCCCAGGGTCACATAGCTATCAAGTGTTTAAGTCAAGATTTGAGGCAAGGCCTTTCCTACTCCAGGGCCAGTGTGATAGAGACAAAGTGAAACTTAAAAAAAAATAACTCTGGAGATCATAGAGCACAGAGAGTCTCTTAGGACTACCCTATGGCTCTGAATTGTGAAAGGCAGGCAAGAAAGACTCCTTTGCCAAGACTCCTGCTTCTCACCAAAGAGCAGGGTATTCTAGGTAGGACAAGTTGTTCTGCATTAAAAGGCCCTCTGTTCAAATTCGCACACCCCTCTGAAACTGAATACCTAGGTGACTTGCTTGGTCAAATTATTTAACCTCCCTGGACCTGGTTTTCTACAACTGTAAAATGGGTATAGGGTGGGTTAGGTGGCTTTTGAAGCCCTTTCCAGCTATAGATCTCTGAATTTTTGATCCATGGACCATTTCCCAAAGAAACTTCTTGATTCTCCTTGGGGCTAAAAAGTCTGAGTTCATCATAAAACTATCACAGGAACACAATTTTTCTTTAATATACGTAGTGAAGATAGGGGAATTAGGTCTCAACACCACTGATTTTTGTACCTTTAAACTTTAATTTCCATGCTGTGTTTGAACAGCAGGCACTGTCATTTCCCTTCACTAATATTATACATCTAAGTAATACACAGAAAAGGTGAAGAATACATAGTGCCAGGAGGGGGTAAAAGGAAGAAAAACACATTCTCTTCCTTATATTTATTTCCCCCCCCCCCCACTTAATAGTATTTTACTTTTTTCCAATTACATATAAAGGTAATTTTCAATATTCATTTTTGTAAGATTTTGAGTTCCAAATTTTTCTCTGTCCCTCCTTCTCCTCCTCCATCCCCAAGACATCAATCTGATAAAGATTATATGTGTACAATTGTGTTAACCATATTTCCACATAAGTCATGTTATAAAGAAGAATCAGAACAAAAGGGAAAAATCACAAGAAAGAAAAAAAAACAAAACATAAAATGAAAATAGTATGCCTTGATCCACATTCAGACTCCATAATTTTTTTTCTGGATATGGATAGCATTTTCCTCATGAATCTTTTGCAACTGTTTTGGTTCATTGTATTGCTGAGAAGAGCTAAGTCTGTCATAGGTGATTATTGCAGTGTTACTGTGTACCTGGTTTTGCTCACTTCACTCAGCATCGGTTTGTGTAAGTCTTTCCAGATTTTTTAAATCATCCTGCTCGTCAATTCTTATTGAACAGTAGCATTCCATTATATTCATATACTGCCACTTGTTCAGCCATTCCCCAATTGATGGGAATCCCCTCAATGTCCAATTCTAGGTGTAAGAAATACACTTGTGGGGATCACAGGACTTCCCAGGTAGGATCAGGGAGTTAGACTGGACAAGCTTCCACTATCCATTGCTTCCCTGGGACCCTTAGGAAGAGCCACATGATGTATCACTTAAATTGGCAAACCCCTTCTCACTGAAAGAACTCAGAAACAGAGTGTGCAAAGAAAGGTGTTTATTACACAATGAAGTGGGTGTGGTATTCACTAGGAACACACACACACACACACACACACACACACACACACACACTGATACAGAAGCAGGAGTGAAGTTATAATTCTGTCCTTCCTAGACTTAGGGTTAGTCAAATTCCTCACTTTATTTTCCTACATTTCCTCTTTATATAGATTATGCGCAGATTACATAGACCTGATAGTGAAGATACTTGTGATGGGAGTGACCTCTAAAGTCTGAGCTATTTGCCACACCCCCACCTTTCTAGTTCCCTCTGGTCATTGTCATAGTTCTAGGAAAGTCATGGTCTTAGTAAAATAAGATAAGCCAGCTTCCCCACAGCTATTGATTATCTTCCAATAACTTTTGTGAGAGCAAAACAAGATATCATATCACCTCTTACACTGTCCATCACAAAAAGAGCTGTCACAAATATTTTTGTACAGGTAGGTCTTTTTTCCTTTTTTATGATCTCTTTGGGATACAGCCCTAGAAGTGGTGTTGTTGGGTCAAAGGGTATGCATAGTTTTATAGCCATTTGGGCATAATTCCAATTTATTCTCCTGAATGGTTGGATCAGTTCATAACTCTACCAACTATGCATTAGTGTTCCAATTTTCCCACATCTTCTCATCATTTACCATTTTCCTTTTTTGTCATATTAGTCAATCTGATAAGTGTGATGTGGTACCTCAGAGTTATTTTAACTTGAATGTCTTTAATCAATAGTGATTTAGAGCATTTTTTCCATATGACTAGAAATAGCTTTAGTTTCTTTACCTGAAAACTGCCTGCTCATATACTTTGACTATTTATCTATGGGGAATAATTATATATTCTTATAAATTTGGCTCAGTTCTCTATATATTTTAGAAATGAGGCCTTTATCAGAAACACTGGCTATAAAATTGTTTCCCACCTTTCTGTTTTCATTTGTTTGTGCAAAATCCTTTTAATTTAATGCAATCAAAATGATCAATTTTGCATTTTGCAATGTTCTCTACCTCTTGTTTTGTCACCAATTCTTTGCTTCTCCATAGATCTGACAGATAAACTATTTCTTCTTCTTCTAATTTGAATATATCATCATCCTTTATGTTTAAATCATGCACCCAGTTTGACCTTATCTTGGTATATGGTATGAGATGTTGGTCTATGCCTAGTTTCTGCCATACTATTTTCCACTTTTCCAAGCAGTTTTCATCAATATGAGTTCTTATTCCAGAAGCTGCAGTCTTTGGTTTTATCAAACACTAGATTACTACAATAACTTATTATAGTAACCTATAGTGTCTAATGTACCTAACCTATTCCACTGATCCACCACTCTATTTCTTAACCAGTAACAAGTAATTTTGTTGATTGACCCTTTTTTGTATAATTTTATATCTGATATTGCTAAGCCACTTTCCTTTGCATTTTTTTTCATTAATTCCCTTGATGTTCTTGAGCTTTTGTTTCCCCAGATGAATTTTGCCATTATTTTTTCTAGTTCCATAATTTCTTTGTAGTTTAATTTGTATGGCACTGAATAAGTAAATGAATTTAGGTAGGATTACTATTTTTATATTAATTCAGTCTACCCCGTGAGCAACTGATATTTTCGCAATTATTTAGATCTGACTTTATTTGTATGAAAAGTATTTTGTAATTGTGTTCATATAGCTCCTGGATTTGTCTTGGCATCCAGATTCCCAAATATTTTATATTGTCTACAGTTATTTTAAATGCACTTTCTCTTTTTATCTCTTGCTGTTAGGCTCCATTTGTAATATATAGAAATGCTGATGATGTATGTGGGTTTATTTAATATCCTGCAACTTTGCTAAAGTAGTTAACTGTTTCAAGTAGTTTTTTCATTGATACTCTAGAATTTTCTAAGAATATCATTATATCATCTGTGAAGAATGGTAGTTTTATTTGTTTATTGCCTATTCTGATTTCTTCAATTTCTTTTTCTTCCCTTACTGCTACAGTTAAAAGTTCTAGTAAAATACTGAATAATAGTAGTGATAATGGGCATCCTTGTTTCATGCCTGATCTTATTGGAAAAGCTTCTAGTTTATTCCTATTACATACAATGCTTACTGATGGTTTTAGATATATATTACTTATCATTTGAAGGAAACTCCATTTATTCCTATGTTCTCTGGGTTATTTTTAAAATAAGAATGGGTGTTTTATTTTGTTAAAAGCTTTTTTTGGCACCTATTGTTAATTTTTTTTTATGATATCATCAATTATGCTAATAGTTTTCCTAATGTTGAACCAACCCTGCATTTCTGGTATAAACATCATCTGGTCATAATGTATTATCCTAGTGATAAATTGCTGTAGTCAGTTTACTAATATTTTATTTTTAATTTTTGCATCAATACTCATTAAGGAAATTGGTCTATACTTTTTTTTTTTCTGTTTTAGTTCTTCCTGGTTTAGGAACCATTTATTTAGCACCATATTTATGTCATAAAAGGAATTTGGTAGGACTCCACCTCTTTTTCCCAATAGTTTATATAGTATTGGAGTTAATTATTCCTTGAATGTTTGGTAGAATTCACTTATAAAACCACTTAGCCCCAGAGATTTTTTCTTAGGGAGTTCCTTGATGCCTTATTCAATTTCTTTTTCTAAAACAAGGTTAAATATTTATTTCCTCTTCTGTTAATCTGGGAAAATTTATTTTTGTAAATAATTCACCTATTTCACTTAGATAATGAAATTTATTGCTATAAATTTGGGCAAAAACAAAAGGTTTATTTATTTTATTTTTTCATAAAACCAGCTCTTAGTTTTTTAGTTCAATAGTTTTCTAAATTTCAATTTTATTAGTTTCTCCGTTGATTTTTTCACAATGTCTAATATAGTATTTAGTTGGGGATTTTTAATTTGTTCTTTTAAAATTTTTTTAGTTGTTTGCCCATTTCATTGATATCCCCTTTCTCTATTTTATTCATGTAAATAAGCATTTAGAGATAAAAATTTCCCTTAAATAATGCTCTGGCTACATTGCATAAGTTTTGATATGTTTCATTATTGTCATTCTTTGATGAAATTATCCTTTTAGGATTATATTACTTTGTAACAAATTAATTTTTAATCTACCTTTACATGATGCTTTATTACATGCAATTTTTATAGTATCATTTTCTGAAAGGAATGTATTAAACATTTCTGCCTTTTTGCCTTTGAATGTGAGGTTTCCATGCCCCATTCCATGCTCTAATCTTCTACCTTTACTCTATGTGTATCTGCTTCAATTATTTTTCTTTAAATGACATATTGTAGGATTCTGGTTGTTAATCCACTCTGCTATCCACTTCAATTTTATGGGAGAGTTCATACCATTCACATTCAGGGTTATGATTAATAACTGTGTATTTCCCTCCATCCTATCCTCACTTTTACTCTTCTCTCTCTTTTCATCTTGCCCCTCCTTACCAGTGCTTTGCTCTTGACCACTGTCTCTTTCAATTTGTTCTCCCTTCTATCAGCACCCATTCTCATTCCCCCTCCCTTTCCCCTCCTACCTCCATATAGTGTAAGATAAATTTATTTTCTTTTCTTTTGGAGTATGTTTAAATATTTAAAAAAAATTTTTTTAAATAAATTTATTTATTTTTTAGTTTTCAACATTCACTTCCACAAGATTTTAAGTTATAGATTTCCTCCCAGTTTCTCCCCTCCCTCACTCCAATATAGCAATAATACTGAACACCCCTTCCCCCAATCTGTTTTCTCTTGTCCTCCCCTTTCCCCCCTTTACTTTCTTGTAGAGCAAGATGGATTTCTATATCCCATTGCCTGTATATCTTATTTCCTGGTTGCATGTAAAAAAACCCAAACAATTTTTAACATTGTTTTTACAACATTGATTCCCAGATTCTTTCCCTTCTTCCCTCCTCACCCCCCCCTCCTTTCCCCCCAGGAAGACAAGCACTTCAATATAGGTTGTACATGTGTAGTTATGCAAACCATTTCCATGGTAGTTATATTGTGAAAGACTAATTATATTTCCCTCCATCCTATCCTGCCCCCCCCATTTATATTATTTTCTCCTTTGACCCTGTCCCTTTTCAAAAGTGTTTGCTTCTAACTATCCTCTCTCCCAGTCTGCCCTCCTTTCTATCATCCCCCTCTTATCCATTTCCCAATAGGATAAAATACCCAATTGAGTATATTTTATTCCCTTCTTAAGCCAAATCCAATAAGAATAAGGTTGACTCATTCCCTTTCACCTTTCTGTTCTTCCCCTCCATTGTAATAGTTTTTTTTGCTTCTTTCATGTGAGAAAATTTAACCTATTCTATCTCTCCCTTTCTCCTTCTCCCAATACATTTCTCTCTCACCTCTTAATTTTATTTTTTAGATATCATCCCTTCATATTCAACTCATCCTATGCCCTCTGTCATGTATACACACACACACACACACACACACACACACATACCCTCCTATACATACTGAGAAAATACATGAGTTACAATTATTGTTTTTCCATGTGGGAATGTAAATAGTTCATCTTTAATAAGTGCCTTATGATTTCTTTTTCCTGTCTACCTTCTCATGCCTCTCTTCTTGTATTTGAAAGTCAAATTTTCTGTTTAGCTCTGACTTTTCATCAAGAATGTTTGAAAGTTCTCTATTTCACTGAATATCTATATTTTACTCTGAAATTTTTCTGGGTAAGTTATTCTTGGTTTTAATCCCAGCTCCTTTGACCTCCAGAATATCATATTCCAAGCCCTTCAATCCCTCAGTGAAGAGGCTGCCAGATCCTGTGTTATGCTGATTGTGTTTCCACAGTACTCAAATTGTTTCTTCCTGACTACTTGTAATATTTTCTCCTTGACCTGGGAACTCCGGAATTTGGCTATAATATTCCTAGGAGTTTTCTTTTTGGGATCTTTTTCAAGAGGTGATTGGTGAATTCTTTCAATTTCTATTTTGCCCTCTGGTTCTAGAATATCGGGGCAATTATCCGTGAGAATTTCTTGAAAAGGATCTTTTTTTTGATCATGGCTTTCAGGTAGTCCAATGATTTTTAAATTGTCTCTCCTGGATCTATTTTCCAGGTCAATGTTTTTTTCCAATGAGATATCTCACATTGCCTTCTATTTTTTCATTTGTTTGGATCTGTTTTATAGTATCTTGATTACTCATAAAGGCATTAGCTTCCATTTGCTCTAATCTAATTTTGAAGTAATTACTCTCTTTAGTGAGTTTTCCTTTTCCTTTTCCATCAGACAAATTCAGATTTTTAAGGCATTCTTCTCCACATTGACTTTTTTTTTTACTTCTTTTGCAATTTGAGTTAGTCTTTTTTAAGGTGATATTTTCTTCAGTCAGGCTATTTACTTGTTTTTCATGATTTTCTTGCATCCTTCTCATTTCTCTTCCCAATTTTTCTTCTACTTCTCTTATTAGATTTTCAAAATCTTTCTTGAGCACCTCCATGGCCTGCGACCAGATCATATTTTTCTTGGAGGCTTTTGATACAGTAGTTTTGACTTTGTTATCTCCTTCTGCTTCTATATTTTGATCATCTTTGTCCCCCAAAAAGGATTCTATAGTCTGATTGTGCTTCCTCTGTTTCCTCATCTTGCCAGCCAATTACTTGACTTTTGAGCTCTTTGCCATGGTAGAACTCTGCCTCCAGAGTGAAGCATGCTGTGTCCCAAATTGCTGGGGTTTTGTGCAGGTGATTCCAGAGATTTTTCCAGGCACCTTCCTCAGAACTGTGAGGAGGACTTTCTCTCCATAGCCTCAATAAATTCTGCCAAACCAGGGCTCCTCACCCAGGACCACCACCCAAGACTGTGACTCAGATCCAAGCAGGGCAAAGCAGGAGAATTCTGCCTCAGTGCCAGAAGAGAGATTCCTGCAAATGCCCTCTGAAAAGTCCCTTGGTCCCCCTACAGTCTGTAGGACAGGAGCCAGAAGCAACAGCAGTGGCAGCAGTTTCAGTGATCATCACCTCCACTGTCCCAGGGGCAGGGGATAGACCATGCTCTTCTCTCACCCTGGATCAACGTGGTTCCCCAATGACTTATAACTTTCTCTTTGGCATTTATGGATTGAGTAATCTGGAAACTGCCAGTGATTCATGCTCCTGAAGTCTGCTCTGACTGGTCTGAGCCACTGTTCAGGGCTGCCTTGGGTTTGGGCCCATACGGCTCACGTGGGACTGCACATGGCTCCCAGCTTGGTTCAATAGACCCTTCCTGTTGGCCTTCCATGCTGCCTTCAGTGGGAGATTTGTTTCTCCCTGTCACTTTGTAGGTTCTTTAGCTCTAAAATTTGTTCAGAGTCATATTTTACAGGTATGGGAGGTGGTTGGAGCAGGAGAATAAGTAAGTTCCTGCTTTTACTCCACCATCTTGGCTCTGCCCCCCAAAATAAATGCTTATACCCAACTGAGTGTGTATGTTATTCCTTCTTGTAGTTGAATTCAATAAGAATAAATTTTAAACAATGCTCACCCCTTCCCTTCTTTCCCTCTGCTGTAACAAGTCTTTTGCACCACTCAGTCTAGTGTATTTTATCCTATTCTGTCTCCCCTTTTCCTCTTCTCCCAGTAAAATCCTTTTTCTCACCCCTTAATTTTTTTTATGTCATCATATCAAAGTTAACTTATACACACACCCTCTGTCTATGTATAATCCTAACTGCCCCAATAGAGATACAATTATCAAGATTTTCAAGTATAATTTTCTTGTGGAGGGGTATAAAAAGTTTAACTTTATTGAATAATGTTTATTTTTTTCTTGTTTAAATTTTTATGTTCCTCTTGAGTCTTGTATTTGAAGGTCAAATTTTCTGTTTAACTCTTGCTTTTTCATCAGGAATATTTGGAGGTCTCCTATTTCATTAAAAATCCTCTTTTCCCCTAAAAGATTATGCTTAGTTTTGCTGGGTAGTTGATTCTTGGTTGTAAAACAAGCTCTTTTGCCTTCCAGAATATGATATTCCAAACCCTCTGATCCTTTCATGTAGTAGCTGTTAAATCCTGTGTAACCTGACTGTGGCTCCTTGATATCTGAATTGCTTGTTCGTTTTTTTTTTTTTTTCTGGCTCCTTGCAGTATTTTCTCCTTGACCTGATAGTTCTGGAATTTGGCTACAATATTCTTTGGAGTTCTCATTTTGGAATCTCTTTCAGGAGCTGATTGGTGGATTCTTTCAATGACTTTTACCCTCTTATTCTAGTCTATCAGAGCAGTTTTCCTTGATAATTTCTTGAAAAATGCTGTCTAGTCTCCTTTTTTTCCTTTTGGCTTTCAAGGTGTCCAATAATTTTAAAATTATCTCTCCTGGATCTATTTTCCAGGTCAGTTGTTTTTTGAGAGAAGTATTTTGCAATTTCTTCTGTTTTTTATTTTTAAAATTTTGTTTGACTTATTCTTAATATCTCATAGAGTCATTAACTTCCATTTACCCAATTCTAATTTTTAAGGTATTATTTTCTTTAGTTACTTTTTGCATCTCCTTTCCCATTTGTCCAATTTTGCTTTTTGAGGAACTGTTTTCTTCAGTCAATTTTCATCCTTCCTTTTCCAAGCTATTGACTCCCTCTTGCTTAACTCTTCATTTTTTCCCCAGTTTTTGTTCTACCACTCTTATTTGATTTTTAAGATCCTTCTTTAGCCCTTTCAAGAAGAAGACCTTTTGGTCTTGAGGCTAATTCACCTTCCTTTTTGAGGTTTCACATAACAGGCATTTTGATTTTATTGCCTGTAAAGCCAAGCAGGAGTAGCTTTCCAGAGGACTGCTGCTGTGAACAGCTTTCAGGATTCTGGTTCATAGTATAGCAAACTCTCTATTTATTCAATAACAAATCAGGGCAAAACATTCACAGAAAGTCAAGGTATTGCATTCACAATGTTGCAACTTATCACAGAAAATCAAAATATAGCATTTGCTATGTTACAACTCAACAACTTATCATGAAAATGGCCACATAATTTTCACCAAAGTGGTCACAAAGTTTTCAACAAAGTACATTCATTTAGTCAATCACACAATCCTCAATTCAATCACAAAGTACAAAAGTCAAAGTTCTCCACCCCTAAGTCACAGTAAATCATAATCTTCTCAGTTAGTACACAGTATCCAAATAGTCTTCTTTCAACTTGACTTGAGGCTGGCTCTCAGCTTCCATGGCTCCAGATCCAACTGTCACCTGGGTTCAAAGGCAGGCAGCTCCCAGTTCCTTGTCCATCTCCTTGTCCAGTTTTTCATCTAGTTCCTTGTCCAGTTCCTGTTCCATATTGAAGCTCACAGTATCCAGTGCACCTCAAGTCCTT
The DNA here is from genome assembly GCF_028583685.1 of Petaurus breviceps papuanus. NCBI lineage: Eukaryota > Metazoa > Chordata > Mammalia > Diprotodontia > Petauridae > Petaurus > Petaurus breviceps. Next base: position 4,874,585 of record NW_027185597.1, on the reverse strand, counting down.
CACAGTCCCTGTTTCTGGGAAGACAAAACTTGACAGAGCCACAGTAATATTCATGCACATTACTGGCACCATCATCAATTCACTATCTGCCTGTGAAATCAACTCAGACCCACCAACAAGGTCTGAGAACTCAACACAAATCATCAACATAGAAATCAACACAGACCCACAATCAGTACAAATCTTCAGTAAAGTCCCAGGACCTCCAAAACCCTTCTCCAGGACTTCTATAAACATAAAACCAGAAAATCCTCTTTCAGGGCTTCCAGTAAGATCCCAGGGCTCCTGTACAAAGTATCAGAAACAAACGTAAACACAAACAGAGCAGACAGAGTGTCGGGAAACCAGATACCACAAGTTTTTTTCCTTCTTGCCTCTGCCACCACAACAGTCCCCCTCTCAGTTCTGCTTTCTCTAGCCTGGAAATTCTCCTTATATATTGTCATTAGCTCCTCCCCTTCCTGTTGCAGGAGTTCATGAGCTCTAGGGTTCACAAGTTGTGGGGTTCACACATTCTGTTTCTTAACAGACTTGATACAAGGCTCAAAAGAAACTTGAATTCAAGGTGTTAATTCAATAACTGAAACAAGGTGTGAACTACTTCTGTGCTTGTTGTTAAATTGCCCTCTTCTGAGTTTGTGTTTTGATCTTCCTTGTCACTGTGGTAGCTTTCTCTGGTCAGGGCTCTTTTCTGTTTTTTTTTTTTTTTTACTCAATTTTAGCCTATTTCATGACTTTTAAGTTGAGCTCTGCTCCTGGGGCACAGGGAGGCACTGTCCAAAGTTTTTTGTGCTGGGGGCCAAGGTCCTGGTCGTTGACTTTCTTTGTCAGGGCCCCTGGTGCTGATGGCTTGCCCACTGTGCTGGGTGGTGTGCCTTAGTCATGCCTGTTGTTGCCTGCATTCCTGGGTTAGCAGTTTGCCTTCTGTGCTGGGGCTAGGGGACTCACAGCTGGTCTGCTGTGCCAGGATGGAGGGGGCCTCAGCTGCTGATCTGTGCTTTGGTGAAAAGATGGCTTAACTGGATGCCATCTGCACTGGGCTGTACTCTTCCATTACCTACATGAGAAAGACCTTTCCTGAAGTCCTTCTAAGTTATCTTAAGCTGGAAAAATGTTTAACTCCCTCTTTTTGTAGGTTCTGTTGCCCCAGAATATATTTAGAGGCTTAATATAATGTTGTTTCTGAGGGAAAGTGGGGTTCCTGGTTTTTCTCCACGATATCCTCTTATATTTCTTGTCATTAAGCAATTCTTGTTCAATGACCACTCAAAGAAGCTATAAAAATGTGAAAAGCATTCCATTACCCTGCTAAGGTTTTTGTTTGTTTGTTTGTTTTGCTTATAGCAGAGTAAAAGTTTCATTCAAGTATCCCTCACCTCTATAATATAACATTTTAAATGATTTCATGCAGATCCAGGAAAAATGGAGGAACAAATGCAAAATTTAGTCTCTCTATCAATCCTTTATATTAAATTGCTCTTTTCACAGTAGTAAATAGCTCTCTTCTTGGAGCTTCCCATGCAAACATATGAACTGGATCCATTGCTCCATTTTTATAATCCTGATTGTGAATACCTTTGTTTAAAATGGCCCTGACTCTTCAGAAAAGAGTATGGCTCAAAGAACACAAATAAAAATAAAAATACACTGCAAGGGAAAATTAAAAAATAAATACTACCTCTCTACCTTCTCCTAGAATTAGCAAGCCAAAATAAAACTAGGAGGGCAAGTTGTCATGTCTGAATAACACCTTGAAAAATCACAAGCGAAAGGCCTCTTGACAACTTGATTTTACTCCTTGCAAGTCTGTCAGTGACCCAGACTTAGAATGCCAGCACAGTATAAATGATGTCTTCCCTGTCAGCCTTTAAAGTCTAGATGTCAGCTTCTCTAAGCAATGCTTCCTTGTTATTGCATGTGGAATCACAGTCCCTGTAGTGAAATTTATTTGCAGAGGGGTGGGGGTAAAGAAGCAGCTGTCAGAAACCCCAGTACAGGGCAATTTGCTCCTTTCTAAAATGAAAAGCAATAGGAAATTACCATGTACAGAAATGGACCTCTCTGTGATATGGTGGACTTTTAGGGATGGTGAAATGATTGCTTACAGATCATTGGGGACAAAGACAGGGCTTGGGCTACAATAAATAGTGAGGTTAGCAATAACTTGGAGACAAGTATATGTTACTAAAGAAACTTTAATAGGCTAAGTAAAAACCAAGAGTAGTAAACCCATAAAAAAGGCACTTTCCAGGGATATTAGCTAACATCTTGATTGAGTCCTGTCAAAACAAAGCTGTTGGGAATAATACTAAATGAAATATTGAAATGGAGCCCAGAAACTACTGCTTGGACAGAATGTTATTCAGTAGTATTACACCCTGTCACCTTAAGAACACTACCTAATGTGTATACCCGCCAAATAACATAACTGATATTTTATGAACGCCATCTTCCCAGGACTAAGGGTGTAAGTATAAAAAAAAATCCACACTATTTTTCCCCTCAGTGTTTTATTAATGAATTTCATATTTTACACCCCTGCTATTTCCAATATGCCCTTCCTTCTGAAAAAGAAAAAAAAAGTAAGCAAAGCTTATCTATTGTCCCCCACTTCTTTATTCAAAGGAGGAATAATGGTTTTATCCTCTTTTCTCTGGGTCCAGAACTGATACTTGCAATTATATAAATTTGGTTACCATTTAAATTTGCTTTCATTTAACTTACTGGAATCAAGTATACTGCTTTCCTGGTTCTGATTACTTCAATCCATTCCAGTTAACATAACTCTTCTCATGTTTCCCTTACTTCACTGTTTCTTACAGTAGCAGTCATAATCCATTGTATACACACAGGGCATGTGAGTTGCTCATGCAGTTTTGTATACATCCATGTAGGTTGCCTAAATACAGTGAAAGGGAAGGCAAGAATAGTATCTCTTTCACCATGCTCACCCCTTTCTAAAGGAGACTTTAATTCCTAGCTAAAGGGGAACAGAATAAAGGTCACTTAGGCTAGCTACACTATTCTTCTCAGAAAGAAAGGTTCTCAATTAGAATTACATCTCTCTTCCCCACTAAATATTGCTAATCCAAGGAGAAAGGTTTTTTTGTTCTGTTTTGTTCAAGCTGCATTTGTGGTTACTAATTCTAAAAGGAGAAGAAGTATCCCAAGTTGTATATCCACAGGCTTGACTCCTTCTTATCAAATGCTAGTTACACAAAACACCATCACAAATAGTGAGCAGTGGGTAAACCCACCAATCCAAGCAGATAAAAAATAGAAATCAGAGAAGTTACAGACATTAGGATATAAACCAGAAAATACAGAGAGCAAATGAGCTCTCCTCAATCAAGAATGAGCCAAATATCAATCAAAGGGAAATTCCCTGACATCTATAGAGAAGCAAACTGGAAATCAATGACAAACTGAAAAGAATGCATTTCCCTATAAAGCCTGTCTTCCAAAATCTATTCTATGCCCACAGGTCTCTCCCTGAAGAAAATTTAGAGCCCTGTGTATATTCTCTTGAAGTGAGAGTGAAGAAGAAAGGCTCTCCTTTCCAAAGATTTTGATCAACATCACCCCTTATACAGACATGTAGCATTGAGTCATCATTCACCCCACCAATAAGGCAAGTCTTATGTAAATGTTCCAGGCTTGATATGTGAGTTATAGATCTACACCATATTTTGTTCAGTACTTTTCCATCAATGAAAATCTGTCTTGTTTTTTTTTTTTGTCATCAAAATGCTGCTAAGAAAACATTCATTTACAGAGGATCCTCAAAGACAATTTCCCTTTAAAACAACTAAAGAAAGGTAGAAGAAGGAATGATTAAAAAATCAAAAGTAAACCTAACCAAAGAGGAGAAACCTTAATAAATAGTAATTACTGGCCAAACAGTATTTTTCCCAGAAAGGATGAGGGCAAATTTAAAATAGAATATAAAGACTAAAAATGGACTAACTATATCAGGTGTGCCAAAGAAGGGTGCTTCTGCCTCCCTGTATTTGACATAGTGTGAAAAGTCCCTAGACAAGATGTCAAGTTCTCATTGCCTAACTGATAATGGGGCCTTCAAACACCAGTTGGTGTTCACCACAACTCCCTTCCTAGAAAATCAGGAATATTAGCTCAATAATTGTTAGAAGAAGGGGCAGCCAGGTAGCACAGTGAGTAAGAGCACCGGCTCCAGTGTCGGGATGACCTGGGAATCAAATCCAGGCTCAGACACTTAGCACCCACCCAGAAACACCTGGCCGTGTAACCTTGAGCAAGTTACTTAACCCCAATTGCTTTAAAAAATAGTAATAATAATTGTTAGAAGAAATAACAATGCTGGTAGGGTGGTTGAAATGATCATATTCAAAGGCAAAAATCAAAAGGATACCCCGAACAGAAACCAATCCTCTCAGTTCCCTAAATGTTGTCCAAGGCTACAGTTTTATAGAAATAGCTGAGCAAGAAGAAGAACATAACTAGCTCACAACTTTCATAAGAGGATTCTGATTCTTTGTCTAATCCAAACACAAAGTTGGAGTCTTTGATATAAACTAGCTCTTTCTAAGTTCTGCAGGTGGATAAGAAATGATCTGAGGAGGTGTGAGTTGCAGAACGGATTTCATCTTAAAGAATGGTGAGTCTCCATAGTTCATGAATTCCAGGAGAGCAATGGGTAGAGATGATGATGGTAAGGCCTTGGGATCCCTCCTTAAATGGTGGAGGATGTTGGAGAAGCTCTCCAATGTCAGTTCTTCCACCTTCTCCAATCAGAGGGAAAGAAGGACTCCAGGGGCAGGGGGCACTGAGGAAGTTTAAGTTTCAGAGTTGATTTTATCTTTCAGGTGATCAGTAAGACCAGGAAAGCAGCCAATTAGAAAATGAGGGTAGGACGAGAAGAAAAGGGTAGAAGGTGTGGAGAAGTAAATTAAGGTTTAATATATGGAAATGTTTCCTATAAGTGAGTGGAATTGGAAAGTAGAATGGGTTGCTCATGAAATGTGTTCCCACAGGCTGGATTATAATCTGTTTTATATACCTTAATAGCCTTTTCCTCCCATGTTTGTTATGAGGCTTAAATGAGATAATATAGAGCTAACACTTAAACAAGCTAGAACTTGAATGTTTGCAAAGCACTACACAGATATTATGTCTTTAAAATGACCTTAATAGGTAGGTGCAGTTCTTCCTCTTTTTCCAATGAGAAACAAAATTGGAAAGGAGATTAGTGACTTGCTCAGGGTGATGGTAAGTGTTGGATCTGAACTTAGGTTTTTCTGACTCCAGGTTTGGCTCTCTGAAAACCTTAATTTACTATAGAAATGTTAGTGATTATTATTGTTATTATTATTATGTAAAGGGAATATTTATTTTGACAAAGGTCATTCTCTAATATCCCTTCTAAATATAATATTCTGAGAATCTTATTATTTATTATCATCATATATTCTTTATATCATATTAATATTTATTATTATCATTCCAAGTTGTCAGGCTCCCAATGCTTGACCTTTGCATTTGATTTCAAAATTATGAAATACCTGCTGGATTTTTTTTTGTGTGTGTTAAATAGAAATACAAATACTAGGAAAAATAGAAAAAAAATTTCAAAAGTAAAATGTCCTTAAAATATTTATAATTGTTATTAGCTCCACACTGACACTAGTTTTTTTTAAAAATAAATATTTTAAGGGAAGTTTTTACCTTAGTGGAAAAGGGGTGGAGAGTTAACTCTTGACTTGCCCCCTCAACAAAACCCTCCCTAGGAAACAATAAAGTTAACTAAGATATATTGACATTAATTCTAAAGGCCATTAATTCATCTCAAATATGTTTCCCTCTTATCCTTTAGAATTTTATTAGATATGAAAGTTTGTCTCATGTAAAATAAAATACAACAAAACCAAAATAGCCAAAACAATTAAAAAGAAATTTTTTGGACTCAATTTTACCTAGAAACAGATGTGTGAAAGCTAAAAACCTAACATGGTAGCAGCATATGGAATCACAGAAGAACACATTCAATTTAGAGTAAAGGAAACCTCAGAGAACCAGAAGTATAATGTTGGGAATAATAAAGATGAAAACCAGAGGTCTCTCTAAAAAAATCCTGCTGTTAACAGGGGCTATTTGATTCACAGAAGCAACATCTAAAAGAATAACATTCACGCAGGAAATGTCTCTTCCCAGCAAACACTATCCTCTTCTGTGAGCTTTTCAAATCCCCCTGCCTGTCTAGGCCTTTGGTTTCTCATTTGAAACCTTATAATACTCTACTAGCCTTTAAACAGCCAAAGGAGTAATTCAGAGGCAAAGCACAAGAGAATCACATTAATACATAGTAGTCATCTATACTTCAAGAAAGAAAACCTGTTATCATTTGGAACTCATAATTAGGGGTGTGCAGGATATGAAACAGCTTCCAGATGTTCATCTTTCCATATATTTTCAGTTTACCCAAGTTGAATGGGTGATTTAGGCCTTTAAAATGGTAATAATTTAACTGGTCTGCTAAAGTAATATCTTGCAACTTTGAGTTAAATCTCTTCTTTCCTACAATCTGAAGTTTTTGTTTTTTGTTTTGTTTTGGTTTTTTTGTATGTGACTGATAAACCTTTGGAGATTCATGATAGTGTTTTACAATGCTGCCAGGCCCTGCTGGCAGCTTTGGCCACACCAAAATCTTTACCTTCCTCCTAGACTTCCACAAGCCTCAGGACCACAATGTGGACAGGCCTTGGTATAGCTGTCACCACCTGAATGGGACACACAACCTAACCTAGGCATCCACGTGGTCCTGAGGGTGATAACCCAGTAAGAATTGCCTTCAGTCAGACCTGTGATAAAACCTCTTCCTGGCCTTCAACCCACTACTACCTTTTGCTCTTGCCTGCTATTGGGCTTGAAGGTGCTTCCTGAGAACCCAGCAACACAAGAGGTTGAGATTTTTTCCAAAACCCTGAGGGTCAAGCAGAACCTCTTTAATCATGGACCTTTAGCTGCAATCTTCCTTAGTCAGCCTACACTCATTTCTTGATGATTAGTATAACATCAACTCCTTTTACTCTCCCTATTCCAGTGATATTGAACCCCCAAGTAAACAAATCCCCGTCTCCCGTCCAAGCCTATTCCCTTACTCCCATTCATCTCCATACTCTCCCCTGCATCATCGGTGTCCCACTCCATATCTGTTTGCCCCTTCTATTGTGTCCTGTTCTCGGTGGCTAGACACCACTGAGCTCTGTCTTCCTCCATTTCCTTTCTTCTTTTTCTTCTGCAATCTGATTTCTAACCTAATTATTCAACTGAAATTGCCCTCTCCAAAGTGACCCAAGATTTCCTAATTGCCAAAATAAATCACACTGCTCTCCACTCATATATCTATAAGTTCAGGTCCTTATCACCTCCCACCTAGATCAAAGTAATAGTCTTCTAATTGGATTTCCTCCCTCAAGTTTCTCTCCACTCTACTTCATCATGTACACATTTGTGAAATGATTTTCCTGAAGTGCTGGTCTGACCAAGCACCCCTTTCTCTGCTTAGTAAACTTAATGTCTCTAGTAACTCTAAGATCAAACAGAAAGTCCCATTTGGCATGTGAACCTTTTCATAACAGGCTGCTTCCTATCTTTCTACTCTTCTTACACCTTACTTCCCTCTATGTGTTCCAGTGTCCAGCCATAATTACCCACTTGCTTTTCTGCACACATGGATCTACATTAATTAACCCCACGCCTTTGAACTTGTCCTTCATGCCGAGAAGGTTTCCTCTTCTCTCTGCCCCCCCCACCTTAGTCTCATAGGATCCCCACCCATCTTCCCCACCTTCCTTTGAAACTCAGCTTCAGAGCTACTTTCTTCACAATTTCCTTGGTTTTTTACTTGTTGGCCCCTTCTTCTTTAATGATACCTTCCATCAATTCTCTATACAATTTCTAAGTACATGTAGTCAACCCCATTAGGATGCAGGTTCTTTAATAGCAATAACTTAATTTTTTTTAAACTTTGGATCACCAGTCTTAGCCTGGTGAATAGAACATAGAAGGGACAGAGAGTGGGCTAGAGACCAAAACTGTGATTGCGTTAGCACAGTCAGTAAGTTATTCAAGGAACATTTGTTAAGTACAAGGTACTGTGTTAAATGAAGGCAATGCAAATACATGCAAAAGGAAAGAGAATTTCTTTTGTCTAGTCCTCTGGAGACTCTTGAAATTTCCATTCAACCTTAGTTACTTCTATATATGATTTCTGCTTAGGGGAAATTGTGTCCAGCTCAGGGTTGAAAAAGAACAGGAAGGAGAAACAAAGAAAGATAGCAGGGAAGGGAGAAATAAAAGAGAGAAGCAACAAATATTAAGGAGAAAAAAAGAGAGTGAAAGTATTACTTTTCATTGTTCTGGGCCTACTTTTACAAGTCCAGTATTTTTGGTTTAATAAGGTCCTAGTTGGAATGAGTTAGAGTGGATTTATTTTCTTGGCTTTTATGATGGAACAGAAAAAGTGTTGCCTGTCCCTCCTCCTCCTCCCAACCCTCACTCCTGTTCCAATCTATATTACTGTACAAGTAACAATAGTGAAATCTGCAGTAATTATAATCCTTGTGTCTCTTCCAGATGCCTGATGGTGTGTATGTGTGTGTGTGTGAACATATGTGTTTGTTGGCATCCTCTCAGCAGACAACTTTCAGCTGTTTTGAAATGACTTATAGTGGCAAAATGGACATAAAAATATTAGGTGTTATGTTGTATGTGTTGGGGAGTCATACTGTCATCCTGATTGTCATTTTGCAGAAAGGAGAAAGGCCTGTTCAGAAGCTAAGGACATACTTTTATTGTAAATGTGTCTTGGAGGATTCCCAGGCAAGCAATCTTTGGGTTTCCTGTAACTAGTTTTTTGCTTAGTTCACTATGTTGGAACTTAGGCTACTTAATGTAGGGGTTTTCAATTTATGTTTAGTCAATTTAACAAACGTTTTAAAGTTCTTACTGTATGCGGAACACATTGCTACATTCCAGGGAGATAATGCATTTAGATAACATGGTATATGCTTTCATAGACTAATGTGTAGATATGATATGCATAAATTAACCATAATACAGTTTAAAGAATGATGGTACATAAGATAGGATATAGACCCAAGAATCATAGGTTTAGGTTATGAAAGAGATTTCAATTCATCAAATCCAATGCCTTCCTTTTACAGATGAAGAAATTAAGGCCCACAGAAGTTAAATGACTTTTCCAAGGTAAGTAAGTAGTGTCATTCAAACCCAAGTTCACTTTCTTCATAGCCAGAATTCTTTCCAGCATCCTATACGGATTCTCACAACCAATATTAAATACAACAACAAAAATGAGGTAGTTTGTACAAGTATTAAAATACCAAAAATATGGCTTCCCCAGGAAGAATGTAACTTTCTTGAAGATAAGGTCAGTTTTGTTTTTGTCAGTATGCCCAATGTCTAATTCAGTGTCTGGGCTATAATAGTCATTTAATAAATATTTGTTGATTGACTGAGCCCAACTTTACAGATTAGGGTAAGAGGTTGAAATCACTTTCCCTAGATTACATAGTCAGTTAGCAGAAGAATTAGGACTTAAGCCATTTCTTCCAACTCCAAATGCTCTTTTATCAACATCATACTCTTGTGTGTGTGTGTGTGTATGTATCACTAAGTAGTATCAATTAACACTTATTTGTTCCATGTCATACTGTTTTTGTTTTCTTATCTCAAATTTAATGAACTTGGCATAATACAGAATTCATAGCTAGCTGTTCCCACAGGGAGTTGGTGTACTCCTTGGAAACTCATCTGCACATTAATTTGAGGAATTCTTAATGTACATCTATATGTAAAGGCACTGTGCTCAGTGCAATAACAATTAAAAAAAAAGATACTGACCTGTCTTTCTAATACAGAGGAGATCATTCACAGATTAAATAGGTAACTTGGTGTCGTGGTTAGAGAACTAACCCTAGTTTGTGGAAGACCCAAGTTCAGATTCTACTTCTGACACATATAGCAAGCAGGTGATACAGTGGAAAGACAGCTGGCTTTAGAGTCAGGAAGCCTGAGTTCAAATCCTACCTCAGACACTTATTAAATCGGTGACCCTGGGAAAGTCAGCCTCAAATTCCTCATCAGTAAAAGGAGAGAGGTTGAAGTTGATGGCCTGCAACATCCTTTCTAGCTGTAACTAATCCATGAACACAAATAAGTATACTACAACATAATGTGGACTTCAAGGATGGAAAGAACTTTCCCAATAAGCAGAGAACCTATAACTATTCATTGTTTTTGTGATATCTTGGGCTTCTCTCTTTTTATTTACTGATCTAGTGGATTTGGTGTATCTGCAAAGTGGACAGGACAATTGCTAGAAAGAAACTCAAGGAAATCTTCAACACATTCAGTTAGTGTCCAAAGTCTTCCTGCCACAAGATTTAATTCAATTCAGCAAACATTTAGTATGCCACTAGAGATGGTCTGCTGAATCAGTTTTGGAATCAGTAATTTTCAGGTGAAATATTCTAGAATTTAATTCTCTTTATGTGGTAATCCTTTCCCTTTGACATAGCCTAGTGAGAAAGAGAAATGAACTTCAGGCAAAGTACTCTGATTACTAAATGCATAGACTCATAGAGAGCTATAAGGGATCTTAGGACCATCTGGAATAACTCATTAATTTTACAGATAAAGGAAGTGAGATCCAGAAATGTTAAGAAACTTGGTTAAAAGCAAACAAATAGCCATCATTCATAGTTAGTATATAAATCCATGTCCTCTGGCTACAGTCATTTTATCATCTTGCTAGTCTACCCTGCAAAATGACTTGTTTTTCATAGGCATCATAACTGTAGTCAGAGAACCATGCTCCTAGCTTATTCTTTTTTTATTCAGTTACGTGACTAGAAGATATCAACATATTTTACGTTGTATTTAAACTGATAAATGGGGAACTCCTTCCAAAGCATATGCTTTTGCTGGGGAAATTAGTATCACAGGGGCAAAGATCATTAATTAAATTTAAAACACTACCTCTAATTATCAGATTTAAGTAAAAGAAATAATTTGTAATTACTTTTGAGTAATAACAGTTATTTTAGCAGAGTACAGAAAAGAATACATTATTTTTCTAAACCAAATACCCTGCATGAGAATTACAGGGCATTAAAAAAAAAAAGCCCTCCCAAACACCTTCCCCCACCTCCCATTCATTCACTCCAGTACTCAGCCTTGAAAAAGAGCTGAAGACAAAGCTTCTGGTTTTTGAGGATGAGGAATCAAAACCATGAATTCAGAACAAATGCTAGAGACTGTCCTCTTAATTTTCCTCATTTCTTGACTGATCTACAGTGTATATGTTGGGGAGGGATTGGGGAATAGCCCAGCATCTTCAGTTGATTCTGTGAATGAGGCTTAATTCTGTCTATAATTTACTAGCTAAAGGTTTGATATAATGAGGTGCTGAAAGTAAGAGCCATAAGGCTAAATCTGATGCTGGTAAAAGCTGAGAAAGATATAGAGATGTAGCAAGCAGAAAATATAATAGTCCCAAAGGAGTAGAAAAAGTAGTTTATTTAATGGGTACAAGATATCTTAGTATGGATGAAAGTGCCCTGGACCCTGGGATTTAAATTATATCTTTGATACTTATTACATATGTGACATAGGCCATTTTGCTTCTCTGCATATTGGGTTTTCTCATTTGTAAAATAATTCCTTTAAAATGCATCTACAGTATTACTTAAATGCCATCTTAAAAATAAATATCCACTGGACCAAGTATATATATATATATATATACATACACATATTTGTATACACAAGGCCTTCTATTCACAATTAGAAAGGAAAGGATTTAGTCTGGCTCTGGACAATGACTCAAAGTCTAGTCCTAGTTTTACTACAAGTCTCCACTATGTGGGGTTGCTGATAGTAAAGACTTGTCCCCACAGTTTTCTCTTTTCTGGCCTCAATGTTCCTTGTTCTTTCACCTGGGTGAAATTTGGATTGGTTTCATGACCTCCATGTCTATTCCAAAGGATTTCAGGTCATGAAAAATAATAACAAAGGGTTCCATAGCCTTGAAATGTTTGAAAAATCACTGTTCTGATTAATATTAAGACTTTCTAGGAGACAGAAAATTTTGCCATCACAAGGCATGGACTGAAAGCCTTTCATCATCCTAGCTGCTATTGTTGAAATAATAATACTTGGCAATAAACTATGTTAAAGATCTTATACTGCTATTTAACTCTTATGCAGTTATTTCCTGTCTCCCAACAGCAGCTCAAGCTCCCTGAGTGCCAGAACTTTATTTTATACTTTGTAATCCCCCAACAGAATAGCACGTAGTACACATAAGTACAAAGATCCTAGCACTGTGTACACGTTTTGTTCTCAATAAATGTTTTTTTCAATAAGTGAACAAAAGATATATAATGATCAACAAAGATAGAGAACTGATGATGTGAGACAGCATACTCAGTTTAAATAGCAAGTTGATATTTAACTGAACAGTGAAATAGCCCATCATCTATAGGATGTACTTTTTTTCAATCTATGTTTTTTTTTCTTCTGTAACTACTGTCCCTGTCCTCTAGCAAGGAGACCAAAGGAGTAAGGCTATAACCAAAGTCATTATTCAAGGGAGGTTTTTATGTCCCTCTGGATCAAAAGTCAGACTCTGTACTGTAGGCTCTTTATTTTTTCAATTCTCTTTCTTAATTATTTCTAAGTTACCATTTTCTTAGTAGCTAAAATTAATATCCATTTATTCCAGCACTTGGCTTTTTGTCTGTGATCCAATGATGAACTTTTTTTTATGTCTGACTCCTTTTTGTTTTGCTTTGTCTGCACAAATTTGACTCTTTCCCCAGTCCAATTTTAATTTTTCATCTCCTTAACATGACATGTTCAACGTGCAGGATTGTTTCCTCCCCTCCTTTGATCATTTTCTCAAATCTTTTTACTTCAAAGAACCTTATGCAGGTTTTGTCTGAATATCAAAGCTTTGACTCACATTGAACCACTAACTTCCTATCCTATTTTATACTTTTCAGGTACACTCCAATAGGTTTGTTTTCATTTTGAGAATTATTTGCTGATGCAGCACCTGTATGGCAATGTGTTATGTTGTACATATAGGCAACAGCCCCAAGATCACGGTTGTAGAAAGGGTCCTGGAATACCCTCATTTTCACTGCTGTTTACTTGGGGGTTAGTTTTTTTTTAATGTTTAAAGAGATACAATTATGTATTTGCTAAAACTAGTATGAAAGTTCTTTCCGTTAAGGGTATTTGTGATGGGAACAATATCAATGGCAGCTGATATTTATACAGCACTTTTAAGAACTGAAAAGTTCTTGCTTATCTTCCCAGTAAGGGCAGGTGACAAGGGAGGAAGGGAATGAATTTAGAATTCAAAGTTTTAAAATCAAATATTCAAATATATATATATATATATTACTATTATTAATATAATTTATATATTACTATTATTAATATAATTTATATGTAATTGGGAAATAAGATATAAAGGCACTGGGGCATAGAGATCCACTGGAAAAGTCGAAAGGAATATGGGAGAGACCAGATTGGAGGAGGGGATATCCTGTGGGACTGCTATTTTGGGGTGGTGGGTAGGGGAAAACGGGGAGAAAATTTGTAACTTGAAATCTGGCGGAAATGAAGGATGTAAATCAGAAGTTAATAAAGCATTTGAAAAGAACTGCAAAATTCTTTCATCCTCACAATAGCTGTGACATCAGTGATATTGTTATGCCTATTTCACAGGTAGCAACTGAAACTCAGAGAGATTAACTGACTTGCCTGTATTCATATTATTATTAAATGTCAAAGGTGAGATTTTAATCCAAGTGTCTCCTGCCTTCAAGTTCATTCCTCTCACCACTAAATCATGTTGCCTCTAGTGTTTCTGTGGAATTGGGGAACTAGAGATGACCTTGAGCTCAGTCAAGTCAACTTCCTATTTTTCTACATACTGAAATTGAGTCCCAGGGAAGTACTTACTTGGTCCAAGTCTATTGGAAAAGCATATATCCACTTAATTTTCTCCCTTCCAAATCATCTGATGAACATGTAACTTGTATTATTTGGTAGAAATATGTAGCAGTCTATCCTTAAGTTATCTAAATTTAATATTGATGATGATTAAAAACATCCTTTTTATATTTAGAGTATACCTAATTCTTTGTTTTTTGTCATTTAAATGAATAAAGATAATTGGCTACAATATAGAATTAAAACCCAGCTTTTCAGCTTATGAAAAAAATATGTCTTTTCACAGAATCTAAATTAAATTTTATTGTAACTGGCTATAAATCACACGTGCACTCAAGTATAATGTTATTAGAATATGCAGAGATATTTAGTGCTCAAAATTCTTCCTTTTGTTATTCTATAGGACTTAATTCTTCTGCTTATCATTGAAATATTCATTAAATTGTGTACTTCTACAAGGCCAGGATTAAGTAGGATGCATGTAGTCTTCTAAAAGAAGGTGTTTAACAGATGGTTTTCAATGATAATACAAATATTAAAAATGATCTGCTTTTCAAATACTTATTTATATTACTTTAAAAAATAAACACTCCTTTTGAGTTTAAGTGATCATAAATATACTTGGTGAAGAGATATACTCCAAATTTAAGGTTCCTTGCAAACTCTACATTGAATTCTCTCAGTATGGAATTCAGAATTGGAAGGGGCATTGGAGGTCTTCTAATTCAACCTCTACCCTAATGCATGAATCCCCTCTATAACATTCCAGCAAGTGATTGTCTATCCTGTGCTTGAAAACTTCCATTGACAGGGAACTCATTATCTTCTAAAGTAGACTACAGCATTTGTAATCTCTTTTCATTGTTAGGAAATTCTTCCCAATATGAGTAAAAAACCTGACATTTTTAAACTACTACCCAATATGTTCTCTATGATCAAGAAAAAGTTGTTTAATTTTTCTTTTATGTGACATTCTTTGAATATTTAAAGACAGTGTTCATGCCATCATCTCTAAATAGTTTCTTTTCCAAGCTGAACAAACCAATTTCCTCCAATCAGACATCTTGGGGCATGGTTTCTAGACCATTTATCTTTCTGTAGACCCTACTGTATTACTTTATTATCCTTCCTAAAAGTCAACAGCAAGTATGGGACATAATACCCTTGATGTGTATTGGGCAAAACACTGTAATCTAAAAATAAAGTAAACTAAAAATAAAAATTGTGTAGACTACCACATAGGAGTGAGTAGAAGGTAGAAGAGGTCATGATAACGGGAGAAAGTAGAAGATAATTGAGGAGGGAGGTACAAGAGAGGGGAATAAGCCTTATATAGGGCCTACTACCTGCCTGGCACTTTGCTAAGCAGTTTATAGATACTATCTCATTCAAGCCTCACAACCACCCTTTAAGATAAGTATTGTTATTATCTCCATCTGTGGAAACTGAGGCAAAAAGAAGCCAAATGCCTTGCCAGAGTCACATAGCTAGTATCTGAGGCCACATATGAAATCAAGTCTTCTTACTCTACACCCTAGCACTCTATCCACTTCACTGACTGGGTGTTTTGTGCTTTAAACTGAGTGAAATAGAAATAAGTCAAATAAAAACCTAAACAGACCTACACAGTTTACTAATGCCCCCCCCCAAGCTTTTTTTTTTCTTTATGACTTAATCACTTGCTCTCATAGCAGCAGAAGTTATGAGGGTTTCCAGTTACCAAATAAAGAATTTGGGTTAAAATTATGGTCTCACTTAACTAACTCTCTGAAGCAATGTTCTAATACAAATGGACCTTAAATATCCAAAACCTTCCCTTTTATAGATGAGGAAACTGAGGCTCAAAGAAGGCAAGCGTCTTCCCCAAGGTCACATGGAAAATAAGTGGCAGAGCCAGTAAGGACTTAAATACCAAAGCCATTCAGGAACTTTCCTAGGTCTGACAGCAGTCTTTTCTGGGCAGGAAGGTCAAATTGTGTAGTGAAAAGAGCACTTAATTGGGAGTCAAGGAGCTAGGATTTAGATTGCCATTTTGTGACCTTGAGAAAACTACTTATCCTCTCAGAACTTCAGTGCTTTTAAGATGAGGACATTTTAGCCCATTTAAACTCATTTCCCTTATTAGCTGTAATATTCTCTGGCTAAAGGTAGATGGAACCGGTATTAGAATCTATATCATAAATGAACAAAGACTTAGATATCAAGAAAAAAAAAGTGAGATACCCTATAATTAATGGGCTTAAACAAAGCAGAATATTTCTTGCCTTTGAGAATTATTGGTTACAACCAAGAGTAACATACCAGGAAAACTGAATATAATCCTTCAGGTTAAAAATGTACATTTAGTGAAATAGAGGACTTTCAAGCATTCCTGATGAAAAGACCAAGACAAAATAGGAAATTTGACATTCACATTTAAGACTCAAGAGAAGCATATAAAGGTAAAAATGAAAGAGCAAACATAAGGTACTCAACAGGATGAAACTGTTTACATTCTTATATGGGAAGATGATACATGTAACTTCTGAGGGTAGTGTGAAAAACTCTGTAGCTAGAGAGCATAGATGTGAGTTGATTATGTTGAAATTCTGTTAAAAAAAAAAAGGGAGAGGCAAGAAAGACAGATGCATTGGGAGAAGCCCAAAAAGAGAAGAGGAATGGGGAAATTATCTCATAAAAAGAGGTGCACAAATAAACTTCTACAGCAGAGGGGTAAATGGAGGGTTAGGTATACAATATTCATTTCTTTTAGAAAATGCAAGAATACACAGAATAAATGGAGTCTTTCTTAAAATTATTAAGTAGTGTTTATCTAAAACTATGAGTAAAGTGTTATCTGCATTTGGGACCCACAGTGAAAAATACTATCTACATCCAGAGAGAACTGATGAACTCTGAGCGTAGTTTACACATTCTTTTTTCACTTTCTTTTTTTTTTCTTTTGCAAGATGGAATAATATGGAAATATATTTTGCACGTCTTCAGAGGCCTCACTGATATAATATTACTTGCATTTCCATGGGTGAGGGAGGGAAGAAGAGAATTTTGAACTCCAATTAAAAAAATATCAAAATAAACAAACATTTTAAAGTAACTAATATTATCAATCCACGGTTTACCTTTTATGCTTCTCCACTTCATGGGTCACTCCTTTATAGCAAACACTCAATGGCGTAAAAATCAGTTTTTCTTTCTCTGAACACAAAACTTATTATAATAATTCAGACAGTAAATCAACAAGATTTAATGAGATCAGGGAACTCCTGAGAATGAGATGCAAGCTTACAAGGCAGTAATGAGTCAGGAGAAAGAAGGGAACTGGATGGGGTACAGTCACCAGGACCCCATAGCTGTGACTGTTGGGGAAACAGTATAATTCTGTGTAGGCAAATTACTCCTTAAATGGGCCAATTAGCCTGAAAATGCTCTGAATGCACATGGTTGTGTTCATTTCAGATCAATAAAATTTTTAACCTTCAATCAGCTGACCACTGCCTCTGGCAGAATCTGTGCCTCTCAGGTCCCTTCATACACTTTGGAGCTCCTAAGTTCCTGAGCTCCTCTACCTCCTTTCCCTTTCTGCAATTTCCATCTCTCATTACACTTCAATGTGTCCTTCCAGTTTTGAAACAACTATATTTCATATCAGCCCCCTTGATAATAAGGGCTTACACACAAATAAATACTACAGGTTTGGGTATGGGGAGTACAAAGAGATCCTTTCCATTTTCAACTAAAGAAAATTCTAGGCAATCGTTTTGCTCCCTTCTACAAAGCATTTTCCCCTCTTATTTCATCTCAAATCCACTCTGATCCTAGGCATTCGGTTAATGGGTCAGTGTGGCATTCATTTGGAACAAGCAAATGTTTTGGAATTACCTTGAGAATAATTGCATTCTCTGCAACAAAAAGAGAGTTTTCACATAATCAGGAATTAAAATAAATTCAAAGCATATATTTATTTTATTTAAAAAATTTTTAAACATTTGATTTTAAAAATTTGATTTCCAGATTCTTTCCCTTCTTCCCTCATCACCCACCCCTACAAGGAGGAAAAGTGATTCAATATAGGTTACACATGTGTAGTTACGCAAAACATTTATTTCCATAGTAGGTATATTGTGAATGACTACATTTCCCTCCATCCTATCCTGCCTCCACTTATTCTGTTTTCTACTTTGACCCTGTCCCTTTTCAAAAGTGTATATTTCTAACTACTCTTTCCCCTAACCTGCCCTCCCTTCTGTCATCTCCCCTCTTATCCCCTTTTCCCCTACTTTACTGCAGGGTAAGATACCCAATTTAGTGTATATGCTATTCCCCTCTTAAGCCAAATTCAATGAGAGTAAGACTGACCCATTCCCTTTTATTTTCTGTTCTTCCCCTCTACTGTAACAGTTTTCTCTTGCTTTTTTTATATGAGGTAATTTACCCTATTCTATCTCTTCCTATCTGCTCTCATTATATTCCTCTCTCACCTCTTAATTTTATTTTTTAGATCTCATCCCTTCCTATTCAACTGATCCTGTGCTATATCTATGTGTGTGTGTGTGTACACACACACACACAAACATGAGTATTTATATACATATATACCCTCTTATATAAATATATGTATGTATACATATATATGTGTGTGTATATATACATATACACACACACACACACACATATATTCACATCAACTACTCGTACTGAGAAAAGTCTCATGAGTTATAATGATCAATTTACCATGTAGGAATGTAAATAGTCTAATTTTAATAGGTTCCTTATTATTTATTTCCCTATTTACCTTCTGATGCTTTTCTGGTTTCTTGTATTTGAAAGTCAAGTTTTCTATTCAACTCTGGTTTTTTCATCAAGAATTCCAGAGGGAGAGGAGCCAAGATGGCAGCATAGAAGCAGGAAAACTCCTTGTGCTTCCCCCATAACTACCTCAAATACCTATAAAAATGACTCTAAACAAACTTTATGGCTACAGAACCCACAAAATGACAGAGAGAAACAAACCTCCTGCTAAGGACAGCCTGGCAGGCTGGCAGGAAGGGTCCATTGCAGTATGCTGAGAGCAGAGCCCAGTCCAGCGCGAGCCCATGGTTTTAGCCCCAGGGTGTTCTGAACAGCCATGGCTGGAGGGACTTTAGGAGAGTGGATCACCAGCAGCTGTGGCAGTTTCCAGAATTATCAACCCATAAATGCCAAAGACAAAATGAGAGGTCAGTGGACTTTGGGAACAGGGGGTATGGGAGTGTGGTCCAGCATCTGCCCCCAGAGGGAGAAACAGCTGAGGTGCCGTGGCCATGCAGCCACTGCCACATGGATGCTTCAGAGCTCCTAGCCTGCAGATTGTAGGGGGCCCAAGCAACCATTCTGAGGGGTAATTGCTCTTGCTTTAACCTGCTTGGATATGCATTGCTGTCTAGGGTGGAGTTTCTGGGGTGAGTGACCAAGTGCCATAGCCTGTGGAGGTTTCAGAGAGAGCAGCCAACTGCTCCAGCAGCTTTGAAAAACCCAGCAATTTGGGAAAAAGCTCTCCTCTCTGGAAGCAGAGTTCTACAGTGGCAAAAAGCTCAAAAGTCAAGCAGTTGAGTGGCAACAGAGCAAGCAAAGGAAGCAAAGCAAGCACAGAAATCTGACTTTGGATTCCTTTTGGGGGGACAAAAAGGATCAAAACATGGAACAGGAGGAAGAAAACAGAGTCAGAACTCCTGCACCAAAAGTTTCAAAGAATAATATGAATTGGTTACAGGCCATAGAGGAGCTAAAGAAGGATTTTGAAAACCAAATAAGAGAAGTGCAGGAAAAATTGGGAACACAAATGAGAATTATGCAAGAAAATCATGAAAAGAGAGTCAACAACCTGACTGAAGAAAATAACACCTTAAAAATAGACTAACTCAAATGGCAAAAGTGGCTCAAAAAGCCAATGAGGAGAAAAATGCCTTCAAAAGTCAAATTTGTCAGATGGAAAAAGAATCTCATAAGCTCACTAAATAGAATCATTCCTTCAGAATTAGATTGGAGCAAATGGAAACTAGTAACTTTATGAGAAATCAAGACACTATTAAACAGATCCAAACAAATGAAAAAAATAGAAGTCAATGTGAAATATTTCATTGGAAAAACCACTGACCTGGAAAATTGACCCAGGAGAGATAATTTTAAAAATATTGGACTACCTGAAGGCCATGATAAAAAAGAAAAGAACCTAAGGGGCGGCCAGGTAGCACAGCGAGTAAGAGCACCAGCCCCAGTGTCGGGATGACCTGGGGATCGAATCTGGGCTCAGACACTTAGCATCCACCCAGAAACACCTGGCCGTGTAACCTTGAGCAAGTTACTTAACCCCAATTGCTCAGGGGTGGCCAGGTGGCTCAGCTAGTAAGAGCACTGGCTCCAGTGTCAGGATGACCTGGGGATCGAATCTGGGCTCAGATACTTAGCACCACACCCAGAAATAACTGGCCGTGTAACCTTGAGCAAGTTACTTAACCCCAATTGCTTAAAAAAAAAAAAGAACATAGAAATCATCCTTCAAGAAATTCTCAAGGAAAATTGCCCTGATATTTTAGAACCAGAGGACAAAATAGAGGTTGAAAGAATCCACTGATCAGCTCTTTAAAAAAGATCCCCAAAAGAAAACTCCTAGGAATATTATAGCCAGATTCTGGAGGTCCCAGATCAAGAAGAAAATATTACAAGCATCCAAGAAACAATTTGAATATTGTGCAAACACAATCAGGATAACACAGGATCTGGCAGCTTCTACATTGAAAGATCAAAGGGCTTGAAATACGATTTTCTGGAGGTCAAAGGAGCTGGTATTAAAACCAAGAATCACCTACCCAGCAAAAATGAGTATAATGTTTTAGGTGAAAATATGGTAATTCGATGAAATAGAGTACTTTCAAACATTCTTGATGAAAAAAAACAGAGTTCAATACAAAATTTGACATTCAGATACAAGAAGCAAGAGAAGCATGAGAAGGCAAAGAGAGAAAAGAAATCATAAGGAACTTATTAAAGTTGAACTATTTGTATTCCTATATGTAATAATGATAATTGTAACTTATGAAACTTTTCTCAGTATGAAAATAGTTGAAGGGAACATAAATGTATATGTATGTATACATACATACATACATATGTCTATATAGGAGAGTATATGGGTATATAAATACATATGTGAGTGTGTGTATATATGTGTACAGGTATACATAGACAGAGGGCACAGGACCAGTTGAATAGGAAGAGATGATACTTAAAAGGTGAAATTGAGAGGTGAGAGAGGAATATAATGAGAGGAGATGGGGAGAGACAGAATAGGGTAAATTATCCCATATAGAAGTGGCAAAGGAAAACTGTTACAATGGAGGGAAATAACAGGAAGGCAAAAGGGAATGGGTCAACCTTACTCTCATTGAATTTGGCTTAGGGAGGGAATGACATATACACTAAATAGGGTATCTCGCCCTACAGGAGAGTAGGGGGGAAGGGGAGGAGAAGGGGGATGATGGAGGAGAGGGCAGGTTGGAAGAGGAGGGAAGTTGGAAGCACACACTTTTAAAGAGGGACAGGGTCAAAGCAGAGAATAGAACAAGTGGGGGGCTGGATAGGATGGAGGGAAATATAGTCAGCCTCTCACAATAAATCCACTATGGAAAGGTTTTGCATAGGTACATATGTACAACCTATATTTAATTTCTTATCTTCCCAGTAAGGGTGGGTGAGGAGGGAGGAAGGGAAAGAATCTGGAATTCAAAGTTTTAAAATCAAATATATATTTTTTAAAATTATTAATAAAATTATAGAAGAGAGCAGATTGGTTGAAGGGATATACAGTGGGATCTCTGTTTTGGGGTGGTGGGTAGGGGAAGGATAGGGAGAAAATTTGTAACTCTGAATCTTGTGGAAATGAACGATGTAAGCTAAAAATAAACAAAATTTAATATAAAAAAATTCTTGAAAATTCTCTATTTCATTGAATGACCATATTTTCCCCTGAAACATTATACTCAATTTTGCTGGGTAGGTGATTCTTGGTTTTAATCTGAACTCCTTTGACCTCTGTAATATCATATTCTAAGCCCTTTGATCCCTTAATGTGGAAACTGGTAGATCTTGAGCTATCCTGATTGTGTTTCACAACAGTAAAATTGTTCCTTCCTGGCTGTTTGTAATATTTCTCTTTGTTCTGGGAACTCTGGAATTTGGCCATGATATTCTGAGGAGTTTTTTTTTTTTGGGGGGGGGATCTTTTTCAAGACATGATCAGTGAATTCTTTCAATTTCTATTTTGCCCTCTGGTTCTAAAATATCAGGGCAATTTTCCTTGAGAAAATTTCTTGAAGGATGATTTCTAAGTTCTTTTTTTTAAGCAATTGAGGTTAAGTAACTTGCTCAAGGTTACACAACCAGGTGTTTCTGGGTGGGTGCTAAGTGTCTGAGCCCAGATTCGATCCCCATGTCATCCTGATACTGGGGCCGGTGCTTTTACTCACTGTGTTACCTGGCCACCCCTATGTTCTTTTTTTGATCATGGCTTTCAGGTAGTCCAATAATTTTTAAATTATCTCTCCTGGATCAATTTTTCAGGTCAGTGGTTTTTCCAATGAGATATTTCACATTGACTTCTATTTTTTCATTTGTTTTATTGTATCTTGGTTTCTCATAAAGTCATTAGTTTCCATTTGCTCCAATCTAATTTTGAAGGGATTCTCTTCAATGAGTTTTTGAAATTCCTTTTCCATCTGGCAAATTTGGCTGTTTAAGGCATTCTCCTCATTGGCTTTTTGGGCCTTTTTTGCCATTTGAGTTAGTCTATTTTTTAAGGTATTATATAAGGTATTATTTTCTTCAGTCTGTTTGTTGACTCTCTTTTCATGATATTGCATCATTACATTTGTCTTCCCAGTTTTTCCTCCATTTCCCTTCCTTGGTTTTCAAAATCCTTCTTAAGCTCCTCCATGGCCTGTAACCAATTCATATTTTTCTTGGAACCTTTTGATGCAGGAGTTCTGACTTCATTGTCTTCCTTCCATTCTATGCTTTGATCCTCTTTGTCCCCAAAAAAGGAATCTATGGTCTGTTTATGCTTCCTCTGCTTGATCATTTGGCCAGTCAATTACTTGAATTTTGAGCTCTTTGCCACAGTAAAACTTTGCCTCCAGAGAGGAGAGCTTTTTACCAAATTGCTGGGGTTTTCACAAATGTTGTCAGAGGTCTGAGGACAGTGCCCTCTCTACAGACACCATACTGGCAAATTGGCATTTCTCACTCCAGGACCACTGCCCAAGAAAGCCACCAGATCCAAGCAGGTCAAAGGAAGAGTGATTTTCTTCTGGATGGTTGCTTGTTCCTCCTATGATCTGTAGATAAGGATCTCCTGAAGCAGCCACTGGCAGCCCCTGCAGCTACTGTGCCTCAGCTAATTCTTGCCCCAGGGGCAGGGGTTGGTCTGAACCCTTCCTTTCCAACAGTGTTCAGGCTGACTTTTTACTTTCTTTTTGGCGATTATGGTTTGAAAAATCTGGAAACTGCCACAGCTGCTGGTGATTCACTTTCCTGAAGTCTGCTCTGACCTCTGCTGCCTCCCTGAGGCCAAAAACACGCAGCTCATGCACGACTGTGCTTAGCTCCCAGCATTCTTCAATGAACACTTTCTGTCGGGCTGCCATAGGGCCTTCAGTGGGAGATTTGCTTCTCTCTGTCATTTTGTGGGTTCTGTAGCTCTAAAATTTTTTAGAGTCATATTTTATAGGTCTTTGAGGTGGTTTTGGTGGGAGGTCATGGAATTTCCTGCTTGTACTCTGCCATCTTGGCTCTGCCCTCAAGAAGCATATATTAAGTGTCTACTGGGTACCAAACAGTGAGCTAGACACTGGTGATATAAACCAAAGCAATATTGTCCCCGTTTTCAAGGACATTGCTTTTCACTGGAATGAAAAATAAAAGCTAGGCATAGTGCGAAATTATTCTAACTCATGAGATCAAGTTGTGAATATAATTAATAATTAGAATAATTTAAAATAGCAACTAATTAACATCATATCTATTTTAACAAGTGTCCTCCTTACTTTATATATAAAAATCTTATTTCATGAATGAAAGCATCAGAGCAAATACCAAAGGATTATTGATTTTCCAATTTGTAATACATCTTCATTTTATTCAAATTTATGCTTAAAATGAAACCTCATTCTGTTGATTTTTTTTCTATAAAAGAGTTTGCATCAAGAAATTAATGTGCTTGATTGAAAGGGGCAAAGTTATAGGGATTGTGGAAAAGGCAAATGGAGATAAAGATGGAGCTTTACCAGGGGAATATACTATTATGAAATGCTTCAGGACAGGTCTTTCACCTCAAGGAACATTTTTAATAAGTGACTTGGTGAAAGTTGGTCCTTAGAATAATCAAATATCTCTTTTGGAAAACTGAAATTGTCCTCTCAAAATATTCCCCTAATGTAAAATTTTGGCTGCAGTGCAAGAATCTGTGTTTGGGTCTTTTCTTTTTCCTTTTTTTTTTTGTCTCCTACTCTTCTCAGCACATCATTAAATAGCTATCAAACTACCTGCTTTACAGAGTTTATTTTGTATCTCAGTGTGCTTCTTTCACTCCTTAATGATCTCATGAGACAACAAATTACTATGTAAGATAACTAACGACTAAAACTTGGCAGATACAATATTTCTGTTGTTTTCCCTACTTCCATTGAGATGCTGTCAGTCCCTAACAGCATTATAAACAGATGGTTAATTGTTACCAAGCTGCATACAGCTAATTCTGAAACTTGCCTACTTCTTAGCAGCATATGGTTAAAAAAATAATCTTAGGAGATATGTAAGGATAATACAAACTAAAGTCTGCTCCTTAAGTTGGAGGCTACTCTGAATTGCATTCAAATATACATTCTTGCCTCATGCTCTTATAAGAATATGATGGCAAATTGAATTTCTTAAAGAGTGAGTATAGTTTTGATAATATCCACAAAATGCTCAAGGATAGTTCAATAACCTCCAGTCAGCTACTTAGTAGTAACAGTCTTTTACTACAAGAGAACAGAGAGATCCTCACTAGGAGACTTTTTGTTTCCACTTTTAGAAATCTTTTAGTTTTTATTAGTGTCTGATCCTAGGTCTTGATGTCAAATGGCTGTCAAATCCAACATTCCTGAGGAAGGAATTGTGGCTAGACCATTAAGCTTGACTTTTTTTCTTTTTTTAACTACTTATCAGTCTAAATATATGAAAGGATTCTGCCAGGGCGTCTTCTCAATCAGGGCACTGCTGCCAGTGTTCCCATTGAGACTCCCACTAATTAAATGTTAACAATAAGTAATGAATAACAGGCTAACCCAGCAGATGAAAATCACTCTTGGAAGTGTATTTATAATTTATATTAGCGATTTACAATTCATGCTAATAACTTCTAATTTCTCAGCGCTTTGCATGATTTTCCTATGTCCATTCTTTCTTGTCTTAAATGTCCTTGAATTTCCAGGAGCTGAACTATAAAGGGTCTTTACTCCAGAAAATCCCCAAATGGAGCTTGATTTTATCTGACTTTGTAACAGACTGGCATTCAGGGAATAGCCAGGCTTGTTCAATAGTAGAGTTTGCTTTTCTGATAGCAACTTCTCCTTGGGTTTCTCTAAGTGCTGTTCTAGGGCAATGCCTTCCACATAGCTGGTACTTAATAAATGTTTACTGAATTTAACTATTTGTGAAAAAAGCACTCTTCTGACCTAAATTCTAATTAGGGTGGGGCAATCAGAGCTTTGGGCAGCTAGGTAGCTGGGTAGATATAATACTGGACTTGAAATATGGAAGACTTACTTATCTTCCTAAATTCATATCTGGCCTCAGTCACTTACTAACTCTGTGATCCTGGGCAAGTCACTTAATCCTGTTTGCCTCAGTTTCCTTATATAGAGTGAGAAATGACAAACCATTCCAGTATCTTTGCCAAGAAAACCCCAGATACGGTAATGAAGAGATGGACATGACTGAAATGATTCAACAACAACAACAACTACAATCACAGCTTTGCCCTAGGGTGCCAAATTCAGAGGGCATTAGTAGCACTTGTTCTTCAGTGGTATATTGAGGGAAGCACATACTAGTGGATAGATGCTGTAGTAGACAGAGTATAGCACTCAGAATGAAGAATACCCAAGTCCAAATCCAAGACACCAAACTAGCTATGTCACTATGGTTAAGTCATTTAACCTATTTAACTCAATACATGGAGATAATAATAGAACCTATCTTCCATGGTTATTTTGAGGATCAAATGAAATGAGACAATGTATGTAAAGTGTTTTGTAAATCTAAAAGAATTATGTAACTGCTAGCTATTGCTGTCACAATTGGTAACAAAGCTTAGCACCTAGTTTAGAAGCCACTGGATGCTGGAGAGAACTCCTACCCTCTTCTCTCTATACTTTCATGGAATCCCCAGCATCAGGATTCACGATGCTGTTTTTGATGCCAAACCGGTCAGCTGAGGGGGCATTTCACAGGGCTTACCCTGGTACAGTTTGTAGTATTAGTTTTGTATACAAAAACTGCTGCTCAGGATTCTATTTCTAACTGGTAATATAACCTCTTTAGTAACATGTAACTTGTGAGTTCAAATAATGTCCAAATCCTTATAGCCAAAGTTCAAGAAAACTTCAAATCACATGTACATCATTAGAATCTACCTGCTAAATGTACCTCAATATTAGTAGCATATTAAGACAGGTAAGCCTCAATTCATTTGACCATTCATCCTCGGCCATCTTTGACAATGGAACAGATGATGTCACCATCTCATTTCCCCATATCCACCTCCTGTTCTGAATTCAGTAACTAAATCATTATGACCAATGTTTAGGAAATATTGTGATTTAACTCAATATCCCTGTGACTTCATATCTAAACTCCCTAGCCACCATTCCTCAGTATTCAAAGCCTCCACCTATTAGAATGTAAGCACCTTATATGTAGGGATTTTCTCTCACTTTTATATTTGCATCCTTAGGAATGTTTACATGGGGCTTAGTCCATAACAATTACATTCATTCTTTTACAGATATAGGGCTGAAAAGGACCTCAGAAGCCTTCTAGTATAGGGCCAAGAGCAGTTAAGTTACTTGACCAAGGCAACACAGCTAATGAATTGATTTTTGAACCCAGGTCCTCCAATTGCAGAACCAGTTCTCTTGACTACCCCACTTCCTACAGTGACTGAAAAAATGGAGAGTTCAGAGAGAAATCCTCATGAAAGGATCACATCTCAATTGCAGAGTATAAGAAGACAAGGTTCCTGGGAAGGGAAGACGGAAGGAAATCATGTAAACTTCCTTTACATTTTTGCAAAGTTCATTACATTGTTACATTCTTGTCTTACTAACAGAGGTCACAGCCTTTTCGTGCCTTAGTGAATAGTCTTAATAAGTTGCTATGACCAAAGACTATCTACCATCTGTTGGCTAAGCTTCTTGTGATGAGTCTTCCTCTACTTAGGGAAGGTAATTTCCTGATTGAGACACAATTCTTTACTAACCTACTCTTTGTTGGTAAGGCCTTTGAGAACTTCACTTCCATTGACATAGTCTTCCAGAAGCCAGGGTCAGTCCCTTACCACAAGATGGAACAGATTTTAATGGAGATGTTTAATGTTTAAAAAAAAAAAAGCTAACTCTACTCATCTATACACATATGTGTATATGAATATAGTTAGCTTTTTTTTAAACTAAACATCTCCAATAAATCTAAGTATCTCACTGTGGTGAGCAGGTAACACTGGATCCTTGAAGGCTATGTCAACAGAAATCAAGACCTTGAATGAAAATGTGCATGTAAATACACACAGGCACACACATACAGACACATACATATGTAATAACATCCAGGTTTAATTGGGTCAGAGTTTCCATAGGGACAAATATCAGGCTTTATTCACAAAAGTCACTAAGTATGTCCCTGGCCCTTGATTTAGCAGATAGATTTTGATATATTCTTGGCACAGATTTTCAAAATTAATTTTTCAATGCATTCCAGAAATTCTACCACTTCTTTCCAATGGTTGGGCTATGTTACCAGTTCAAAATGGTCAATTTTTTTTTACATTTAATTTTAAACAGGACTTGTGATTTTATTTAGTCATATATTTCAGATAGCTATATACATACATGTATACATGCATACACATATGTGTATACAAACCCACACATGCCCATGATATATATATATCACATGTCTATATATTATATGTATGTATACACATATATGTATATACATACATTTTAGAGTTTCACAGAACTATCTGCAATATTATAAAGCCATTCATTACTCTATTCATCAGCTTAACAAAGATTTTTTAGTATCTACCATGTGCAAAATTTTATACCATTCAACAAGAAATAAAAAAATCCATAAAACACATAATCCCTGTTCTTAGAGAATTATCAATCTTTATAATAAAAATGAATAAATATATCATTATATGTGCTAAAATAGTTTCCAAGAGGAAGTTTAAAAAACACACCTTTATTTACTTCCTCCCCATCTCCCTGACCCAATCTCTACATGTGATTTGATGGTGTGGAGGAGAGGTTAAACAGATGATGTATTTAATATATTACAAATGATGAGATCACTATGTCAATAAAAAAGCAAAATTGATTTTTTTCTATCATGTCAACAACTCCACAGTGTAGAGAGATTATTTTTATTCTCATTCGAGTATTTTTGATTCTCCATTTGTACTCAATGTGATTTTTCACTCACCATCTTTAAAAGGCCATTTACAAGCTAGTATGACAGATCTACTCCAAGTTTTTCTTTTAGGGCCAAACTTAAAAACCTTTTTTCTTTCTGAGAGACAATTTCTTGAAGTATTGTTCTAGAATCAATAACTCTTCATGGCTACCCATGGTTTCCATTATAGTACATTCAACCCTTATACTCCTCAATCAGTTTTAAATATAATGATGCTCAATAATGTCTTATTGGGACAAATGAATCATGTCCCAGATTCTAAGAATTGGATTTTAAAAAATGATGCCTTTCTACTATTTTGAGTCTATAGGATCAGAATTCATTGCATAAGTCGAACACACACACACACACACACACACACACACACAAACAAATTTTAGAGAGAAAGAATTGATCTTTTTTTAAAAGAATGCTCAGGAGTGGGGAGATGGTCTAGGTTGGGAAAAGGCTGTGTCAGGCTAAGGTTGTCTGCCCTTCCTGCCTTACTGCAGATCTTCTAAGGCCAAGGGAATGTATGGATCATTCTCTTTTCTTCCACTAGTATGCTGACTCATTACTCAGAAGAGAACATTTAGACCAGTTGAACATGCAATTCTGGTGTTTCCTGATCCTGTACAGCTGGGATCACTGGTTGGCCACAAAAGACCCTAGAGTCTTATGCTGGGCACTGTGGGTATTTCAGAAGAAATTTCTCTTGTCATTTGACCTGTTCATCCCTCAACACCTGCTCTCCCAGCTACTGGTAGTTCTTTCTGGAGATTTTGCCCTATTTTGGCTTTCTGATGAGAGGCAAAGACAGGGTGAGCCATGGGTCACCCAAGTCTCAATGACCTTTGTGGTCTTCAGGTTTCAAGAAATCCAGACTCAAGGCTATGTGGGTGATGAAGACAGGACTTACTATGTATCTCCACTTCTCTATGAAAGCTGACAGATTCCATTCAATGTTTCCCTGAATGATAGCAATACTTTCTCCTATCTGAGATCTGGCTGGCAGTCTATCCCAGAAGTGTCATAGGCACAATAATAATGAAATTTGAAGTTCCTTTTGTATTGCTAAGCTGAGTGGTACTTAGCACTTAGTAATTAATCAAGCCTCTGTTAAAGAAACAGAAGATATGAACTCCTGTTGCTGACCTAGCAGGAAGGGGCTGAACAGAAAATGCCTGTTGCTGACATAACAGGAAAGGGCTGAATAGGGAGGAACAATACTGGATATAAGGAAAGACCCTGGCTGGGAAAGGCGGATCTTCTTGGAACAAGCTTCATGGAGGCAGAAGATGCTGCTGCTGGGGAGGCTGAAGAGGAACCCCCTCCTGCCCCCGCCGGAGAGAATGATTTTGATTTTGGGAACGTGGGTGAAATGATTTTGCTTCTGGGGACCAGCTGAAACTTTTGCTGAATCCAAGGGCCAGACAGAGCTGCTGAGGTTTTCTGAAGGCCAGATGGAGTTGCTGAGGAGCTGCTGAGAATTTCTGAGAGCCAGCTCAAGCTGCCGAAAACTGAGGAAGTGTGACTGTGAGGCTGGTACTTTTTATGAACCTGTTTGTGGCTTTGTTGAGCCTTGACTTCTTGGAAAGAGAGACAGTGAAGGATTTAAGGTGGACTGGATGCTGTGAGCTTCAGCATGGAACAGGAACTGCACACAGAGCTGGACAAGGACCTGGGAGCTATCTGCCTTTGAACCCAGGTGACAGTTTGGTGAATCCAGGTAGGATCTGGGACCATGGAAGGGGATCCAGGGAATCTGAGAGATCACCCTGAGTCAAGCTGAAAGAAGACTTTACTTGGATACTGTGTACTGACTGAGAAATTGCAATTTACTAGTGACCTAGGGGTTCAGGGCTTGTGTATTTTCTCATGACCGAATGGTGAATAAGTGACTGAATAAGTGACTGAGTTAACTTAGTGTGCCCCATGAGTGGAGAACTTTGACTATTGTACTTAAGGAGGCAAAACTCCTTAAGGATGATTGAATGATTGAGAAGATTGAATGATTGAGTTATAAATGATTGTTCTTTGTTAAAAAATTTGTGATCACTGTGGTGAAAACCATGTGGCCATTTTCTGTGATAAGTTGTTGTGAATGCTGTTTTTTGATTATCTGTGATAAATTGTAACATTGTGAATGCTGTACCTGGATTTGCTGTGAATGTTTTGCTCTGATTTGCTATTGAATAAATAGAGTGTTCACTATAATATGTAATCAGAATCTTAAAAGCTGTTCATAGTAGCATTCTTCTGGAAAGCTGCTCTTGCTTGGCTTTATAACAGACTAACACGAGAGAGGGGATCAAGCAGACCATGTGGCAGTATTATGGGACCCCAGGGATCGCTATCAACCTCTCCCTGTCCTGAAAGAGCTCCCTGCTATATCAGAGTACTCAGAGTCAACACAGAACTTTGGGGCTACCAAGAGACAGGCAAGCCCTAATGTGATGAATAGATGGCTGAGTAGATGTACCTCTACACTCTAGCCAGGAACTTCCCCAACAATGACAACTTCATTTTAACTTCAATGCTAGTCAAATCCCAGTATCAGATGTGGGATGCACCTTGTATATTTTTTGGAGCAACCACATTGATGGAGAGAGGGATCGCAGGATCTGCCCATGGTGTGAAGCAATGAGCAAGCCTTGATGTTCTGCTGTGTGGGCTACTGCCAAGTGCATGAACTGGGTCTCGTTGGAGAAAAAGCTTCCCAACTTCCTGACAGAGACTGAGGACCTTCCCTGTACCCTGGTCCAGGCTCCAGTGGACACTGGGAGGTTCTTTGCCAATTATGGATATAATATTGAGAAGAGCATGTGCACATATTGTATCTTCTGGAGGCCATGCACTGTATACAGGGTATACAAGTGAGTCCCTGGTATGCCTCAGATCAGCAGTGCTGCTACTTTATACTGGAGGACTCAAATACTGGTTAGGGACACACTGAGTTGTAGCACCCCAGACTGTGGTCAAGACTGGGGCTAACGGTAACTTCCTCTGGTGCTTGGCCATTTGCATTAGATCTATAATGTGATTGCCTTCTATTATTACTGCTTATGGTCTAAAACTTCCCATTCTACTTACCTTACTATCCCTCAAGCAACTGTCACACCTGCTGTCCTCCTCACCTGGCCTTTCCTTACCTTTGACAGCATCTGCTTTACATTCAATGGCCTACGGACAGTATGCACTGGTGCAGTCTAGCCTCACAAAATTGTTGGCACAGGGCAGGACCCAGTCAGTCCTGATGCTTATTGGTGCCCAGGTCTCAGTGACAGGTATCTCACCAGTCATGGTGAAGGAGAACACTCCAGATGTGCTGGAGGAATGGCTTAGGGACCCTACGGGGAGGACCCTTAAGGTGCTACTGAATCAGAAGATTTTGAACTTCACTGAGAAGAGCTGGATGGATCTGAAAGGCATGGTTCTGTCAGTGTCTGGGGACTGGCATGAAAATCCAGGTTCATGAAACTTTCTTGAGTCTGAATGTCCTTCTCCCTGACAAGACCCTGAATCACTGTCAGGGCCTTTTGCAAACCCTAAATGATGTCTGATGATTTCACCCTGAGGAATATGATGGCCCTGTTCCCTTTACCCCCACCCCTGGCATGACCTCCAAGCCCCGCCCGCTATTCGAATTTGGAACTGACTGGGTCATTTGGAAACATTTCTGCTTGTATGCCTGTGATTCCTAGTCTCTGGTGGATGGTTACCTCTGAGAGTTGAAACATTACTCTACCTTCCTGCCTATGTTCGCACCTAGGTTCCTGACACCTCAGGTAGCCCCCCTCTGTGGGAGTGACCCCTTCTGCCAGTTTGATGCCCTCATCATTGGGAGGTTGGACATTAAAAATTCCACAAGTGTGGCCCACAAGCAGCACCAGCAGCTGCAACAGAGCCTGCAGCCAGAGGTCTCATGAGACTGGCTTTCTGCCCCAAAGAATGGGAAGAAAATGGAACCAGTTACATGTTTGGGCTCTACCAACAGTTCAGCGGTACACAGGCTATACACTGAGAGGTTCTACATAGCAAATCTGTCAGCCTAATGAAGTGTGATCAGGAGCCCCACCACAGTGCAAACCAGACTCAAGTCATTCTGTGGTACTGGGTATCATCTCTGGAGTACAGATTGCAATGGCTCTGACTGCCCTGGACTATCTGCTGTAGAAGAGGAAAAGGAGGATGTATGGCATCTTGCATATGAAAGCAAAATGGCATCCATCTTTCACCTGAATATCTATGCCCATGAGGTTGCTCATGCCTTACCTGGGGGTCCATCCCCACCTCAGTCCCTTATCCCATCCATCCCCAACTTGATGTACATCTCCCACCTGACTGTCCATCCCCCATGTGGAGTCCTTCTCTTTGCAGTGTTTTTCTCCAATATGGCAACCCCCTCCCAATACGGACATCTATCACCAACTTTGTGTCTCTTCCCAGTCTGGCATCCATTGCCAGCCTGGGCATGCATCTCCAGCCTTGCATCTACCCCTAACATGGCAGTCATCCCTACTTGGCTGTCTGTCCCCCGTGCGGCATTCATCACCAACGTGGTGTTCATCTCCAACTTGGCATTCACCTTGTATGTTTTCTCAACATGGCATCCACTCCTGGAGTGAATATCCATCCCTAGCCTGGTGTCCATCCTCAGGATGATTTCATTCACCAATCCCCAAATGGTTTCTCTCCCCAACATTGCCCTACAGAAAGAAGCTGGACTCAGAAATAGAAAGTCTCCCTCAGGGATGACCAAAGAACCTTCCCTCCCCTCAGGGGAGGCAGGGGTACCTGTACAAGGAGTGCTAGGACGATGCCCCCTATTTCTCCTAAGGAGTCAGTTATTGACTGGGGATGCATGCAATTGGTAGGCCAGATGGATCCAGATAAGGAAGACAGTGGGTGGACCCTAGATGAGGAGGGAAATACGAAGCTGGAACAGTACTTTAGCTTATGAAGGATGCACCATCCCCCTCCCTGGCCAGCCTTTTGCTATTCAAGCTATTCCTCCTAGAGGACCTGGAGGACACCTTTTTGTGTCAGAATTCTATGGTCTCAGTTGAGACCCATGATTCTGTTCCCTGATTTCTTTAAAATAAAGATGTTCCATGGCCTAAAAATATATGAAAGAATGCTCAACAGGAATATGGTTAGTATTTCTAGAATATAAAACACAAATCATGAAGTAGTAAGGCTAAGTGACCTGGGAATGTCACTATTCACCTCTCCCCCCTCCTTTATGCATATTCATAGAAATCCTGTGATGACACTACAAAGCAGAAGCTGGGAAGGCAGCTTCCAGGAGCGTTGTGATGACATATGATAGAAATGTTTTGGAGAGACTTGGATGTGAGTGGCTCTAGGCTGCTAATCATGTGGTTAGGAGAAAGACACCTTTTGAATAGCTACAGAGCCAAAACTGAAAATTCATTCAGAAGTCATTAGGGAGCAGAGCTTTGGCATTTCACTCTTTCTTGGTTATTTGCTCTTGATGAATCTCTTTGAATTTTTCACAAATGGCATCCAGTGATGCCAACAAGAGATAATGATGTAGGAAGAGAGGCTTTGGGCTCTCCCTTACTGAGGACAGCATGAAAGGGGCCTAGGTCCTTGGCTTCTGCATTTGTTCTTTTCCCTTTTAGAAGAGGATTAGAAGCTACAATCTTGTCAGTTTTGAAAGGTAAGGAGAAAAAACCCCCAGGAGCTGGGGAACCAACTGAGTTCTGTGTCCCAGAAGATTGACCTCCCCTCAATTAATCTAAATTAGTCAAGCAAAATGAATATATGAGAGATATATAGTAGATCTTAGACAAGTTACATGACATAGTGGATAGAAAATATTTCTCATTTCAAATCCTGTCTCTAATAAATACTAATCTGGGGCAAGTTGTGACCTCTCAGTGTCCAAGGTAACTAACTCCCTAAGAACATAGATGGTAAAGTAGTTTCTAATCTGCACTGGTAGAGGGGATTTTCCTCACTGGCAGTTCCTAATATCAACAAAATTACAAATCTGGAACAAATGCATCATTAAATGATAAAGCTCCAAGGGAGTTTTTAGATCACCTGGGAGATGAAAAAAAAAATAGGTTTAGTAAGGTAAAGTGAATTGTGTGCAGCTGGTTAGGAGGAGAAATAGTTGTATATCTGAAGGTGTCTAATGTCTAACTTAGTGGGATCTTTACATTACACCTAGCAAGAATCAAAATAACTATATTTACAGGATAATGCTTATATTCATGTACTATAGAAAAGATATGGCTTTAACAGATAATGAAAGAAAGAAGAAAAGGGGGGGTATTACAGCTTATTACTATCTGTGACTCAAAAAGACCCTTTAATGATGAGTCCAGTGGAATTCAAATGTAGCACATGAATATCAAAGTCTCCTTCTACAATTCAATATTTTTCTTGTTTAACTTAGAACACTCCAGGTGAAGCTCGTGTTCATATTATACATTAGCTCATACAATGAAAATAAATGCATCTATGTTCCTTGGGATTCAGGGAGTTTATGGAGCCAAACTGTGTGTCAGATTCACTCTGAATCACTATGATTGCTTCTATAGAACAAAGTCAAGATGATTTAGTGGAACAACTTATGGATAACTGAATTTTGGATGCTATTTTGTCCTAATTATCTGTATGTCTCAAAAATAGTTTCCCCCTGGAATTGTCAATAAAATTGCATCACTTTTCATGTGCTAAAATGCAATGGTGATGTTAGTCTATCACCTAAATACTGTTCACTCTGGATATTGGACACAGAATGTGAACCATCATGGGAAGCTGGGCATTTGTCCTAGGTATTGATATTGGGGGGAGTGCACTTCCTCAACTTTTGGAAGGGTGCTTCCTTTATCTAGGGAACCATCTATTCACAAGGCTCATTTCCTCGGAATTCTATTGCTATCACTATTCTCTGAATGATGAATGAGAATAAAGGATCACTAATAATGCCTAAGTTAATTTGAATTGCTGGAAAAATGGTGGTACCTTTGAGAGAAAAAGAGGTATTAGAAAGATGTGCAGGTTTAGAAGAAAGACAGTAATCTCTGTTTTGGATACATGGAATTTGAGATGCCAATCAAACACCCAAATAGAGATGTCAAGAGTACAATTAGAGATGTGGAACTAGAGCTCAGCAGAGAAATGGGAACTGGATGTGTAGCTTTGGGTATGAATTGTAAACTTATGGGAGATAATGGTGTCAATAACAAGTGTAGAGGGAAGAGAAAGGCAAAAGCACACCGCTATGGTACAATTATAAATAGGAGACAGGACTTAGATTATGATCTTCAAAGAAGACTGAAAATGATTGGTTTGACAGGCAGAAAAAGAACAATGAGAGAACAACTTCATGAAAACCCAGAGAGGAGAAAGTATTTGAAATGAGGGGGTGGTGAAAAGCATCAAGTACTACTGAGGGGTTAAAAAGGAAAAGGATTGAGAGATTGAGCATTAGAGATAGCATTGGAAAAAATGGAAAAAGGGTTTCAGTTGTGTGACATGGTCTTTAACAAGACTTCAAAGAGTTGAGGCATGAACAGAAGGTGAGAAAGTAGAAGCAATGAACATGGAAAGCTTCTTCTCAGAATTTGCCTGTGAAAAGGCAGGATCTAGGAAAATCATGAGAGGGGATAGAAATCTGTGAACATT
The DNA here is from genome assembly GCF_028583685.1 of Petaurus breviceps papuanus. Classification (NCBI taxonomy): domain Eukaryota; kingdom Metazoa; phylum Chordata; class Mammalia; order Diprotodontia; family Petauridae; genus Petaurus; species Petaurus breviceps. Next base: position 4,838,144 of record NW_027185597.1, on the reverse strand, counting down.
TCTTAATGGGAGACATCTTTTGAGATATCACCCACTTTGGCACCTTCTTCAAGAGTAGCAAGTCCTTCTCTGATACCCGCTGACTCACCCCTGGTGAGGGGAAGAAATGACATGCTCCTTGCTACATTTAGTACCTTCTTCTACAGTCAAGATTCAGGATCCACATCTCTTTGAAGATTCATTCTATCCTGTCCATATCTTGCTTTCATCTATAAACCTCCAGGTCCCTTTTCCTTTCTCCCCCAAAACTTTCGTAACTAACAGTTTTCTTCTTCATCTCAATCCCTGTTCCCTTGAAAAACCCTGGCTTTCTAGTTGAGTCTCAATTTTGAGTGCCTTTGTCCTCAGTCTATTTCAACCACAAAATGAAGTGTTCATATCTTAACATCACACTCACTCCCAACTGTGTACAAAAATTCCTTGTTATGTCTCTAGTGGGAGAATTCTAAATTTTTTCATTCTCATATTTCTCTTTTTAGGTTCTGGCCTTTTCTTGTGAGCAGAAGTAGCCGGAGCAGAAGTTCTTTTTTGTCCCAACCTGGTTCAATATGAAAAAGCCAAAGGTAGAAGGACGTAGGAAGAGGCATGCTAATAAATTTTTTATCAACCTGTTCTACAAAAAAAGTGCCATTTTGACTATTAGAAATATCTAAGAAGGAAAATTATAGACCAATTTCCCTAATGAATCTAGATGCAACAATTTTAAATAAAATACCACCAAAAAGATTACAGGAACTTATCACAAGAATAATACACTTTGATTGGGTAGGAATTATTCCAGGAATGTAAGGCTGGTTCAATATCAGGAAAATTATCAGCATAATTGATCATATCAACAACAAAATTAGTAGAAATCATATGATTATCTCAATAGATTCAGAAAAAGATTTTGACAAAATACAACACCCATTCCTATTAAAAACACTAGAAAGCATAGGAATAAATGGAGTCTTCCTAAAAAGGAGAAGTAGCATCTACCTAAAACCATCAGCAAGTATTATATGTAATGGGGATAAGCTAGAAATATTTCCAATAAAATCAGGGGTGAAAAAAAGATGTCTACTATGACCCCTGTCATTCAGTTTGGTATTAGAAATGTTAGCTGTAACAATAAGAGAAGAAAAAGAAATGGAAGGAATTAGAATAGGCAAAGACTAAGTTGTCACTCTGCAGATGATATGATGATATACTTACAGAATTCTAGAGAATCAAGTGAAAAAACTACTTGAATAGTAAATAACTTTAGCAAAGTTTAAGGAAATAAAATAAACCCACATAAATCCTCGGCATTCCTATATATTTCTAATGGAGGTCAACAGCAAGAAATAGAGAAATTCCATTTAATGTTACTGTAGATATTATAAAATATTTGGGAATCTACCTGCCAAAACAAACCCAGGAACTATTTGAAAACAATTACAAAATACTTTTCACACAAATAAAGTCAGAAATAAATAATTGGAAAAACATCAGTTGTTCATGGTTAGGCTGAACTAATATAATAAAAATGAAAATTTTACCCAAATTAATTTACCTATTTAGTGCCATACCAATCAAATTACCAAAAAATTATTTTATGAATCTAGAAAAAAATAATAAAATTCATGTGGAAGAACAAAAGGTCCAGAGGATCAAGGGAATTAACAATAAGAAATGCTAGGGAAGGTGGCCTACCAGATTTTAAACTGTGTTATAAAGCAGCAGTCATGAAAACTGCTTGGTACTGGCTAAGAAATAGTGTGGTGGATCAGTGGAACAGATAAGTATACAATACACAGTTGTTAATGGCTATAGTAGTCTACTGTTTGATAAAGCCAAAAGACTCCAGCTTCTGGGATAAGAACTCACTATTTTGACAAAAACTCCTGGGAAAGCTGGAAAACAGAATGGCAGAAATTAGGCATAGAGCAATATCTTCCACTGTATACCAAAATAAAGTCAGAATGGGTTCCTGATTTAGATATAAAGGTTGATACTATAAGCAATCTGGGAGATCAAGGAATAGTTTACCTGTGAGATTTAAGGAGAAGGGAAGAATTTATGACTAAAGAAGAGATACAGAGCATTGCAAAATGGACAGTTTTGATTACATTAAACTGAAAAGTTCTTTGTACAAACAAAGTCAATGCAACCAAGATTATAAGGGAAGCAGAACATTGGGAAAGAATTTTTACAATTAGTGTCTGATAAAGTCCTCATTTCTAAAATATACAAAGAATTGAGTCAAATTCCTAAGAATACAAGTCATTCCCCAGTTCATAAATGGCCAAAGGATATGAACAGGTAGTTTTCAGAGGAAGAAATTAAAGACATCTATAATCACATGAAAAAATGTTATAAATCATTATTGATTAGAGAAATGCAAGTCAGACCAACTCTTAGGTATGACATCTCACCAGTCAGATTGGCTAACATGACAAAACAGGAGAATGATAAATGCTAGAGAAGATGAGAGAAAACTAAAAAAATTGATGCATTGTTGGTGGAGTTATGAACTGATCCAACCATTCTGGAGAGCAATTTGGAACTATGCCCAAAGGGTATAAAAATGTGAATTCCCTTTGACCCAGCAATAGCACTTCTAGGGCTGTTTTTCCAAAGAAATCATAAAAGTGGGAAAAGAACCCATATACAAAAATATTTATAGCAGCTACTTTTATGGTGGCAAAGAATTGGAAATCTAGTGGATGCCCATATATGAATGTAATGGAATAATATTGTGCTATAAGAAATGAGGAACAGACAGATTTCATAATAACCTGGAGAGACTTACATAAACTGATGCTGAGTGAGGAGAACAGAACCAGGAGAACTTTGTACACAATTACAGACTCATCCTATCTGTGATGACTGATTTTGATAGTCTGGGCTCCCCTCAGCAATGCAAGGTTATAAGACAACTTAAAAAGACTCATGATGGAATGGGATATTCACATCAGAGAAAGAACTACAGAGTCTGAATGCAGATTGAAGCAAACTACTTGCTCTCTCTCGTGTTTTGTTCCTTCTTTCTCTTGTTCACTCAATTGCTTATAATTCTTCTTTACAATTTGACTAATGTTTAATGTGAAGGTATTTGTAGAACCTATATCAGATTGCATGCTGCCTTCGGAGCAGGAGGAGGAGAAAATGTGGAACTCTAGGGACTGTGGAAATGAATGCTGTAAACTAAAAGTAAATAATTTTTTAAAAAAGAAAAGTAGAAATGGAAGAAGGGGCCAAGTTATGAAAGGCTTCAAATGCCAAAAGAGTGAGAGAAATGAGGAGCAGACAGACTTCATAATAACCTGGAAAAACCTATATAAACTGAGGGGGAAGAGAGAGGAGAAATTTTGGAACTCCCAAACTTGTGGAATTGAAAGATGAAAACTAAAAATAAATAAATTTAAAATAAAAAAAAGAGATATCCAAATTAACTCCAAAAGACATATGAAGAAAGATACTATCTGCATCCAGAGGAAAAAATGGCAAATAAAAATATGTATAGAATGATTTTACATATATACATATTTATGTCTAATGGTAGCCATCTCTATGGTAGGGGGAAAGAGGGGATAAAAAAGGAAAAAAAAAGAAATTTACATGATAACCTTATTACATATTTAAAAGGGGTAGAAAATTATATATAATAGATTTGTAATTTCATGTGCAATTCTCTTTTTTATCATACTATGTTATGGAAATACTTGTTTTACTCCATAAATAAAAAATAAAATAAAGAAAGAATTTAAAAAGTTTAATCTGAATTATTAACATTTCCTCCATTATTTTTACAGTCTAGACAATCAATAAAACAATAAATCTAGCCCTAATTTACTGTATTTGCCAATTTCCAAAGTGTAAATACTCATATGGAAAATTTAACAATAGGATTTTGTACACTAATACAAGACAGGTCCAGCTTACCACTTAAATAAAATGCTAAATGCATAATAACACTTCTATTCTTTGAAGGGGGGAGTACTTTAAGTGTGCTGAACCCAGGAGTAACTACTACAAAGGAAAATAAAATAATATACAGAGCCCTGAAAAAGCAGAATAATTGCTAAATAGTTATAGCAAAAACAGCCTAGATCAAGGATTCTTTACCTGAGATTTAAGAACTTAAAACTTTTTTTCTGATAATTGTTTTTCAATATAGTTGGTTTCTTTTATAATCTTCTGAATTTTAAACATTTAAAATCATTATCTTAAAAAAGGGTCCATAGGCTTTGCCAGACTACCAAAGGGGTACATGACATAAAAATAGATTAAGAAGTTCTGATCCAGATAATCAGAAGATTGAAAACTCATAAATGATACACTGTGATTTTTTAATTTGCCCAAAAAAAGAATTCTCATTTACTGAAAATGCCAATAAAAGACAAATTGTTTAGTACAAGATCCAAGCAATCTGGGTAGACAGTGATGTGCACACACGTGCACAGACAGAAACACACATGTGCATGTGTGTGCAAGTGTGTGGGGGTGTGTGAGCATGCTATAGAATGCTACAGCACAACAGAGCAATTTTATTCTCTTTGGGTCCCTTCATGTTGCATGCCTTTTCAGTTGCCATGTTTGATGGCACAGTGATTTTTTTTCAGGTTGTTTCTGTAATAATGAACCTCATTCACACAGAAAACCTGCTTACCCTTTACCATCTATTTATGCCTGACATAACAAAATGGGTTCCTGACACATTCAGGAAAAGAAAAAAAAAGAATGGGAAAGAAAAACTGTAAATAGGAAGAGGAAGAGACTTGCAAACAATAAAGGCGTCGACAGCAGGAACAATGTAGATGAGAAACAATAATAGAGTGGTGAGCAGTAGACAATGAAGGAGAAGAGGGGAGTTAGTCATGAAGAAGGGAAGGGAGAAGAGCTGTGAACTCTGTGAAGTAACACAAAAGATGCCTGGAGCTTAGTTGCCTCAGAAAACACCACTGTGCCATGCAAACACACATCAGGTAGAGGATGCCTCTGAAGCCTTGTAGCGGTATTGTGTAAGAGAGGAAGCCAAGTCTCATTAATTTCAATAGACTTGTAGTGCATCATTTTGGTAGGGCCAAGGTCAAGGCATTTCAAGGTCTATTTCAGCATGTTGGAGGGTCATTCACTACAGGGCAGTGACAATCTAAGGCCAGGATAATAGAGCATTGAATCTTATACACAAGAGTATATACATAGGTGGCAGAACTGAATTAGACAAATTCCAAAAACCATATTATGGTGTGGATTTCAAAGCTTCTCAGGGATGAGAAAGGCACAATTAGAACAAAGTTGTGCTAACTTTAAAAGGAGAAATGGCAAAAGCATATAACTTGGAAAGAAAAAAGATTAATGAATTGATAAAACAGTGATGCCTTTATGCAATGTAATAAATAGTGAGATTTAGGAGGAAAAGACAGGTTCTCTGTGTAATGCTGCTGAGCATGGTTAGGCAAAACACTGAGTTAATTTACAGCTTCTAGATGTCACTTTATATGTGTGACAGAATAAAGCTATCAGATTGTACCCCTTTCTCTGGGTCAATGCTAATTGAAAAACTTAAAGCTTTTTTTTTGAAAAAAAAAAACAACATATTTTCACATGAGTCATGTTCTGAAAGAATAATAAGAACAAAAAGGAAAAACCACAAGGAAAAAAAATATGCTTTGATCTGCATTTGGACTCCATAGTTCTTTCTCTGGATATGGAAAGCATTTTCCCTCATGAGTGTTTTGGAATCACTGTATTGCTGAGAAGAGGTAAGTCTATCAAAGTTGGTCATTGAACAACGTTGCTATTATTGTGTACAGTGTTCTCCTGGTTCTGCTCACTTCACTAAGCATCAGTTCTTTCTGATATGTCTTTCTAGGTTTTTCTGAAATCCACCTGCTCATCATTTCTTATAGAACAACAGTATTCCATTACATTCATACACCATAATTTGTTCAGTCATTTCCCAGTTGATGGGAATCCCTTCAATTTCCAATTCTTTGATGCCACAAAAAGAACTGCTGTATTTTCTACATAAGGGTCCTTGCCAATTTTTTATGATCTCTTTGGGATATAGACCTAGCAGAGGTATGTATAATTTTATAGCCCTTTGGACATAGCTCCAAATTGTTCTCCAGAATGGTTGGATCAGTTCACAGTTCCACCAACAATGCATTAGTTTTCAAATTTCCCCACATCTCCATTATTCATCATTTTCCTTTTTTCATCATATTAATCAATCTGATAGATGTGATGTGGTATCTCAGAGTTGTTTTCATTCGCATTTCTCTAATCAATAGTGATTTAGAGTATTTTTATGACTAGAGATAGCTTTAATTTCTTCATCTGAAAATTGACTCTTCATAATCTTTAACCAATTATCAATTAGGGAATGACTTGTATTCTTTTCAATTTGACTCAGTTCTCTCTATATTTTAGAAATGAAGCCTTTATCAGAGATACTGACTGTAAAAAATTGTTTCCCAGTTTTGTGATTTCATTCTAATCTTGGTTGCATTAACTATGTTTGTGCAAAAACTTTTTAAAATTTAATATAATCAAAGTAATCCAATTTGTGTTTCATAATATTGTCTATCTCTTGTTTTATCATAAATTATTCCATTCTGCATAGATCTGACAGGTAAAATATTTCTTGCTCTTCTAAGTTGCTTATAGTATCACCCTTTATCTCTAAATCATGTACCCCACTTTGGTCTTATCTTGGTAGACAGTAGAAAATGTTGGTCTATACTTAGTTTCTGCCATACTATTTTCCAGTTTTCCCAACAATTTTTGTCAAATGGTGAGTTTTGGGTTCATCAAACAGTAGATTACTATGGTCATTGACTATTGTGTCTTGTGTACCTAACCTATTCCACTGATCTACCACTTTATTTCTTAGGCAGTACCAAATAGTTTTGATGTTCACCGATTTGGTATGGGTAGGCCACCTTCCCCTGCATTTCTTTTCATTAATTCCCTTGACATTTTTGACCTTTTGTTCTTTTTGTTATAATTTTTCTAGCTCTATAAAATAATTTTTGGTAGTTTGGTTTGTATGACACTGAATAAGTAAATTAATTGAGATAGAATTGTCATTTTTTATATTAACTTGGTCTAACAATGAACAACTGATATTTTTCTATGTATTTAGATCTGACAAATGCTTTTAAAGATGACTTCCAACTGTCTTTTTAGTCTTATTTCATATTACTCTCCTTCATGCAGTCAGTTCCAGCAAAACTGGTCTAGGTGTCATTGTCTTTCTAATTTCTATGTCCTTGCAGAGCCTACACCACACACTTGTTATGTGCTCTCCCTGTGACTATATCTTAGAAGCCATACATAGCTTTTCCCAAAGCACAGACTTTTCCTGACTTCTGTTGTTAGCACTTACTTCCTCTTGAAATTACTTTACACTACTTTTGCACATATTTTGTAGCTAATTAATTGTGTATGTAATGGGTTCCTCAAATAAAATGTAAATCCCTTGAGGGTAGGAATGATACTGTTTTATCATTATATTCTTAGAACCTACCACAGTACCTTGCACAACTCAATGTTGTTTTTTTTAATGGAATGCATGACACCTGACTGAACCATTTTCAATTGAAAGGAAGGAGGAAATAAATATTTATTAATTACTTACTTTATATGGACACTATACTAAATGCTTTAGATATAGCCTTTCTTGATCTTCACCATAACCCTAGGAGTAGGTGCTATTATTATCCCTATTTTACAATTGAGGAAACTGAGGCACACCTAGTTAAATGACTGTCCAGAGTCAGAGAGCTAATAAGCATCTTAGACTGGATTTGAACTCAGATCTTCCTCACTTCAGATCCAGCGTTCTATCCATGGTACTATCTTCTTGCTTCTGAATGGCTGGTTCCTGATGAGTGACTTGGGAATTTCAAAGCAACATGTGACCTTAACAGACTAGACAGAGCTGGTGAAAAACTGTTATAAAGTTATGAAGTTGCAGAAAATTTGTGGAGTTTTTTTTTTCAAAAGCCTCATTTGTTTATTTATACTTTATTCCCTGAGCACTTTTTGAGTGCTAAGGAAATGGGTCTATTTTGGCAATGCTTCCCAATTTCTACCGTGGCAGGTGCTGGTGAATCAAATGCCTCCATAGTTAAGCAGGAAGTACACAGACTTGGTATCCTTGGGTTGCTGAGGCTGCAAGCATGTATAAAACACAAGCTTCATTTATAAGAAAATTGATGCACACTAGAGTTTTTAAAAATGTATTGTTTTTTTGTCTTGTTTTTACTTCTTGTCTACAAAATGTCAGCTAATGTATGTAAAGACAAGAACATTTATTTCAGATTTTTAAAAAATCATTCTGAACCTTCAGCAAAATAAAATAGAACTATTTGACTGCTTGGAAATTTTTAAGTTAAACTGGAGAAAGCAGGGTTAGTATATGAGTTTACCATAATCCTGCTCCTAATGTTTTTTTTTTAAACAACCTGTGGATTAACATGGAACTTGAAATGTGAATCCTATTATAGAAAAATTTAATAAGACAAGAGACCATAGTACAGGTAGTATGCAGGACTTACAATCTCATGAAAGCAAAAAAGATGTAATTTGCAATGTACCTGAAATTATTCAGGGGTTCCTGTCATGCCTACTAAACTTATCTCACTTCTAGCAAAGAAGGTAATATGAAAAGTTGTAGCTAACCCCAGATATCCTCAGAAATACCCCAGTGGAGATCAAAAAAGGGATGGGTAAAATAAAACCAGAAAGAAACCACCGAGCTCTTCTATCCATCTAGGGTGGCACAAAGGTACTGGAATCCTGTGGACATTCTGGTCAGGTCTTGAAGCAGAGATATCTCTAGGAAATAGTTCCTGAGGCTAGGACAATCTTCAGTAGGAACCATACCAGAGATAAAGACAAAGTTAGAGAGATGATGCCAGGAAAACAATAAGATTTCAGTTTGGGTCCTCTTATATTATGGTAACAATATCTTTGGTCATTCTCATTGTGACCTTATTGTGCTTCTCCCTCTTAGTTATGCCAAAACTGCTTCTGTGACTATTGTTATGCATGTGGGTCCTTTCCCTCTGTCTGTCTGCAGAAATTATAAAATTCATTCCTATATCATTAAGCTACCAAACAATTATTAAGTACCTACAATGAACAAAGGATTTTTTCCAGGCACCAAGGACATGACAATTCTTTGGCAATCCATGCCTATTAGCATACAGGATTACCTAGGCAACAGCTATTTTACCTAATCAAGGCCAGTCATTTCAGTACTATTTAGTACTATTGGTTTTTTTTTAATATATTCTCAGAAAATTCAGTGGAGTACTTTAAGGTATGCAGAATATGTTGCATAATTAATTTCATTTGATCCTCACAGGAAGCCTTTAAGGCAGGGAGTCCAAGCATTATTAGTCTCATTTATTAAAGACAAGGAAACTGAGACTCAAAGAGGTCAACTTGCCTAGGGCTAAGCAGCTAGTAAGTGGCAAAGAGTAAGAGAGAGATGAACTCTGCCTGGCATTCAGATGACCTCCCACCCCCAAGCAGGTATTAAGAACAACAATCTTGGCCACCAGCAGAACCCACAGAATATATTCTTCTCTTAAAAATATTGCCAATATTTACTTTCTAAAGGGACTAAATTGAAATATCTCCTATAAGTAATATAGTGAAAAATCAAATAACCCAATCTGTTAGGGTATTAACATCCATAATTGTGTTTATTGAAACACATGGTTATTTATTCTATGAAAATGCAATATTGGCTTTGAGATTTTTTTCATCTGTGCAGATTGTGCTAATGATATTACTATATTATGCTAATGGTCATTTCCCAGAAATGTGACATAAAATAGCGACAGAATGTTTACTGTTTTTATGTGATTTTCTCAGCAAAATATTTAATGATATGCTAAACCAATCACTTACTATGCTTTTAGGGTATGTGCTGCACAATCACCAACCTGATGGCTAATATGATTTTCAGGGTGCTGATTTAGGAGCTCAGAGGTCCTCTGTAATTCTGGTCACCAACACTGAGAATAAGTTTCAGTGAGAGACTTTTGACTCCCATATCTCTGATGTTATTACTTTTAAAATATAAACTAATGGAATGAGAGGAGGAAATTTCTCCCAAACTGGGAATGATGATACCAACTACCAATTAACTCTTTTTGACCTCAGGATAGTCAGTCAAATTATTATATAATACAAACACATGCACACACTACACAATACTCTATGCATATGCACATACTGTAACATAGACATACACATGCACCAATAGTGAGGTAACTTGTTCAGTCACTCCTCTTTTTACCCAACCCTTTTAATGACTCATTGTTTAGGTGGGTTTCTTAGAATGAGCTATTCCATGACTGATAAATTTCATACTGAAGGATCTGGAAGTCTCTCTATCTGTTTCCAGGTAGACAATGCTCTGAAAAGTATTGGTATTGGTGTTCTCTCTCTCTCCCTCTCCTCTCTCTTCCCTATCCTGTCCCTCTGCCCCCCCACCCCTTTCTTTCTCTGTCTCTCTTCCTCTCTCCCCTGGGAATGATGATGCTCCCTCAATGGCCTCCTCCTCATTGTATTTTCAATAAATATACCCAGCCGAATAAATGTCTATGATTAACACTCTTATTAAAGCAAAGTAAACCTGTAAAACAAACAACAAAAAAAGCTAAACAAAATTTCCCCAGGTCTATAAGAAAAAGCTTTATGCTACAATGTGGGATCTCAAGGGGAGAAAGAAAACATGTTTGGGGTCTGTGGTCAGACAGACTTAGGATTTTAAGCCACACAGCAACCATCCCAATACTTCTTATGCTTGATAAGCCCATAAAGCCTCATTCCCTGTTGGAAGTGTTTCTGTCCATCATTTTACTCACACAGCTGAACATGTCTTCTCATTGCTTTCCCCTTTATAGCTCTGTTTGTTTTCTGTACATTTCACAAGGACCTGGGTTCTTTTTCAAGTCTGATATTTTCTGTCTGAACTGACTTAAGTAATTATAAAAGGTCACTTGGCAGTATGACCTTCATCACATAACCTTTTTGAATTTACTAAAAGAATATGCTTTTGTTTCATAAAGGGATCACCTAACAGTAGCAGGATTTTTGCACCTTTTCTGTGATAAAGTAGTGTAATTTAACATATGTGTTGTTTGGGGGACTTTGATGGCAGGAAGCTAGATTTATGATTTAATTGATACAGGGTAATGAGGTGTTAAATTACTTGCCAAATGTCACATATCTAGTATGTGTTATAGTTAGGACTTGAACCCAGAACTACTGACTCTAAGGTCAACTCTCTATCTACTATACTCTGTTGCCTCTCCCAAGATATGAATTTATATAAGCATATGGATATGCATATACACACACATACATACATACATACATACATACATACATACATCAAGAAGCAGTAGGGCATAGTGTCACAATGGCAGACTCAAAGCCAGGAAAACCCAAGTCCCAGATGTGCTCCTGTGACATCTGGGTTTTGTAACCATGGACAAGTTATGTAACCTCTCAGTGTTCTACAAAACTCGCAAATGTAAGTTGCAAAGAAGGTGCCAACCTGAACTGGGAGAAGAGGCTTATTCACCTAAGAGTTCCTTGTACCAATAAAATTTGAGACACATTCTGTCCCTCTCATTTCCCCCCTTTCTTTGCTTTATTTCTTCTTCCCTTCTCTCTCTTCTTCTCTCCTACCCCACCTATTATTCCATCCATCTATCTACTGATCTATTTCTTTATCTCTGTAATCTATCTCTAATCTCCATTTTTTTTTTTTGCTTTTTGGAGGGCAATTGGGTTTAAGTAACTTGTCCAAGGTCACATGGCTACATTTTTTGTTGTGTGTGTTAAGTGTCTGAGGCTGGATCCAAACTCAGGTCCTCCTGACTCCAGGGCCATCACTCTACTCACTGTTCCATCTAGCTGCCCCTCTAATCTCCATTTCTAAACATAGTCATTCATTATTTTAAAATTTGGAGTCACTTAGAGAAGATACATACATATATTTATATAACCACATCTGTATCTATATCTATCTATAATTCAGTTATGTTTTCTTATAAAGAGATAAAAAGAACCCAAATGCCCTTGAGCATTCAAACCAGATATGCAGCTAAGTATCTTAAATGGTAATTAAATAAAATATACCAGGGCAGTTCATTTTCTCTAGCATACACACATCAGCATCATGGACACTGGTTCACTTAACATTAGTAAGTTTATTTTGTGCAATAAAACACTACATTCTTTTGATTATGGATAGAGATCTATGGTTCATGTGTCAGAACAACTCATTGGAATTAATTATGATGTATCATACATAATAAGTCCAACATATTTCTCACGAAGGCTTTCTACAAAACATCTAAATCTTCAGTTGAAAACAGGAAAATTCTACCAATAATAATACTTTAAGGTAAGCAAAGCACTTTACACATATCACTTTATTCTCATCCCACTGTTGGAAAGAAAACACTACCAGTATTGCCATTCCCTTTTTAGAAAGGAGGAAACAAATGAACAGACAGTTAAAGCTAGTAAGTGTCAGCTGTAGGATTCAAATGCAGATCCCTTTTGACTCCAAGTAAATAATTCTTGCCATTACTATGCTGTTTCTTTAATGTGACACTTGAAAAAATATTTTAAAATAATGATTTTTTCTGGATGTCCAAATATCTAGCAATATCCAAATCAAGTTTCTTCCCTTCACCCTCTCTCCTTCTATACCCTATATTTATTAGAGATTATATCAGTTACCTTATTTTTATTCAGACAATTCTAACAATTTATTCAGCTCAAATTTTTCTCCTGAACTCTATACATCACCAAATACCTACTAGACAGCCACTGGAAGCCTCAATGGCATCTCAAAGTCAACATAATTCAAAAGCAATTCATTATTTCTTTTTCCACCCTCCACCAAATCTCGCCCTTCTCTATATTTCTGTTTCTATTCAGGGTTCTATCATTCATCCAATTACTCATAGCAGTCTTTCTTGACTCCTTCCTCTGCCTCACCCTCACCATGTTTAATCAAATCTTGTAATTCTACCTCCACTACATCTCTTCCAAATCTCCTATATTTTTAAACATGCACTGTCACCTAGCATATTACAATGGTCTCCTAATTGGTCTCTTTTAACCTTTTGTTTCTCAAATGTACCTGTGACACAGCTGACAAAATCAAGATTCTAAAGCATAGACTTGATAACATAATTGCCTTGTTCAAAGACTCCAGTAGTTCCCTATAGCTTCTAAGATAAAATGAAAACTTCTTATTAAAACCCATCACAATCTAGATCTAGTTGCCCTTTCCAGATATTTGGCATTATTCCTCTTCATGTACTCCTATATTTGAGCCAACTTGATCTATTTGGTGGTATTTCTTGACTTCAGCAATCCATCCCTTACATATTGCCTGGTCTCCATTTTTCTTGTCCCTCTCTTCTTTTACCCATAAGGCATAGTCTGATCATGTCATTCTCTAGCTATATATTTTTTCTTGTCTCCCTATTTCTTGTAGGATAAAATGAAAACTTCTTAAGCTGATATTTAAAAGACTTTAAATTTTGGTTCTAAACTACCTTCATAGGCTTACTTTACATTACTTTCCTGCACGTATTCAATATTCCCGTCAAACTGACACATTTGCTGTCCCCTGAGCCTGACACTTCATTTTCCACCTGCAAGTTTTTACAAAGGTTATGTTCTTGATGAGGTATGGGCTCTGGGAGCCCCCCTTGAGCTCTCCTTGAGTCCTTGAGGTGCAGGCTCTGAGAGCCTCCCTTGGACTCTTGATTGAATTGTCCCATTTGATGAGGCATTTGCATGATGCAATAAGCCTTACATTGAGCCTAGTTACTAACTGCTAACTACTAGCCTAGTTACTAGTCTAGCCCTTCATTGTTCATTTACTTCCTACCCTTGAGTCTATCAAAATCCCACCATTTTCTGTAGCCTCCAGCTACCTCCCACCCTTAATCACTCATTGACCTCATTAACTCCTTCTGAAGACCCTCCCCAAACTCCTCCTCTGGACCACCCCTGGATTCTTCCCACAACCTTCTGTATATAAGACCCCATTTCACACCATGTTGTGTGAGATTGCCATAGAATGCCATGTGGGAGAGCACCATAGAATAGTGAGAGTGCCATAGAATGTCATAGAATAGTGAGAGTGCCATAGTATGACCTAGCACAGACTTACTCTGGTCTAATGCAAGCAAACTTTTAATAAATTTTACTTTTCTTTGGCTGAGAAGACTTGAGTCAAATTCATTTGGCAGGACCCAGAGTGTTGTTATATTGGGGTCTCCAGAGCAACCCTAATCCTCTTAGTGGGTAACCTCTTCATTCACACATTCTTGAAATGTACACCTCTCTCACCTCCACCTATCAAAATCTGTAGCTTCCTTTAAAGTTCAACTCAAATGGAACTTCCTACAGGAAAGTTTTTCTGATCTTCTTAGTTGTCAATGATCTGACTCTACTCATGTTATCTTGTTAACTTATTAAAAACTTAACTTGTTTTTGTTGCCTGTCTTAGTAGAATGCAAGTGATTGAGGGCAGGCCTAAGAGCCTACTATGTTTCAGGTACTGTAAAACAGCATTCAAGCCATATAACACAATGATTTGTATATAGCACACATAGTATATGAACATAATAAAGACTATTATAAGTGTTATTAAAATGGAGTTGGATTAGATGATTACATTTTTTCCATTTTCCCACAAGAACTTAATTGATTTTATGTGAAGCCATCCAAAGTATATCAGAGAACTAAGGCTTAATCTAGGTAATTATCCCAATATTGAATCAAAATATGGGGGTTTTCCACCCTGTTATGCTGAAAAAAAAAAAAACCTTAGTTTTCCACTTCATACTTCACATACCACAAGGGAACATATTAAATTTGTTTTTTTTTTTAAATTAAGGAATATTTTGCAGGATATTCTTCTTTAAGGAAGACCAAACTCTATGTGAATTCCTTGACAATATAATCTATTTTAATAATTACAGGGACACACCTAGAATCAACTGATAAGACAATTGCAAGCCAGCATGCTCAGGGACACTAGATTTCTTTCAATTTGAACTTCAGATAGTATCTTCCAGAATTGTTGACATACAACTCACATTGAGCTTTTCTTGGGGTCTGGACAATCTTTATATTTGCATGTCAATGCCAAAAGAATAGTAAGCCTAGTTCTCTTTCATGAAGTATACTAAGGCCATTCAAAATAGGATGTGAAAATGGTCTTTCCACACCCAATGCCTTTTAGCTAAGTTTAATTGATTACAACATTTTTAGAATCCTTCTCTTTGGGGAGAAGCTAGGAAACCGTAAAGACAAATTAGATTTGGAATTATGCCCACTGCACTGATTTCCCTACAGTTTCTTCTCATAAGCTAAAAACACAAGAAGTTGGTATGATTAATAGCAGCCTGAGCTAGCCTTGCCCAAACCAATCATTAGATATGCAAAACCAGCTGTTTCAAACTCAAGCTCTAATCCTACCACTATTTACAAAGAAGATTGAAAAGGCATTATTTGGAATGCCTAGGAATTCCTGCTAGATAAAATTTCAGATCAAGATATTTCATATTCTGTATCATATTTTGTTTGTTGCTTAGAGTATACAGAGGAGTCCTGTCTTTTTAGTCACCCACTCAAGACTTAAATCAAACTTTGCCCATGCCTCCAAATCCATCTAAAATTAGTGGTTAGTTCTAAGGTCTTTAACGAATATGTTCTGAAACTACTACACTCTATAAGTTTTATATATTTATGTATATATAAATATATGTGTGTTTTTTCTACCTATCTTCCTTTTACTTCTACTTAAACTTGTTTTAAAAAAGGTATATTTCTAAATTTAATAATGGAATGCTATTGACCGAAAACAAGGTGCTACACTATGTTTTGGCATTCCTTGAAGAGTACAACAAACTGAGCTATTATTATCAATTAATATTCAATTCCCCAAAGCATGCCACTCTACTACAGATCATTTACAAGAAAAGGCTATGTCTACAAATTCTCTAACCTAATGCTGAAAGATGGAAAAATGGAATCATCTAGGTTTCAAATGAAATCTAGGTATCAGCATTATGTAAATGAAGTATCCTAGAAACACGGTGTTTTTTTTTCACTTTTCTTATGTATATTTTGATATGTGTATATAATCAATTTTGGTAACATGTAGATTATAATATATGATAGATACACAGCAGAGATTTAGGATCAAGGAGTTTTAACCATGTTTTAGTGATCACTTGGTTACTCAGGTTGAAAGAAGCTTTCAAATTAAAAGTGGGTGGTCATGTCTCATTGGCATTCATGGACAGCAAACACCAGATTCAAGTAGGAAGTAAGAAATCAAGGGAAAGATAAAAATTAAATTATACTGAACCCCACATGTATGCAGACAGAGGAAATTGAGTGTAGGGGAATAATTGTGCACACAGTATCTACAAAATTTCAATAGATAGGGCAAGATAAGGAGGAGAAAAAAGGTGAGCCATTAGAGGCCAGAAGACCTTATTTTAGGAAATGACTTGTTCTTATCCCAAGAGAGTTCTGATTCCCTTTAACATTTTTAAAAATTTCCTTGTCATAGTCCATCAGGTTTCTGGTCTAAATTCTGATACCCTCTGCCAGAGTCTCTGTCTGTGGGCCACTGTTCCCCAAATTCTCATCTATGTTTTTAATTCTGGCTGCCCAGGCTACTGTAAACTGCTTGACTACATTTGTGTCAGTGACTTGAAGGGAGCTAGATATGGAATGCAGCTCATTTGCCTTTGATGTGAAGCTGAGAAAAATATCTAACATTATAAATATCATAAAAGGAATCCAAAAAGGTTAGATTAATGCATCTAATCAAGTAGAAAAGTTAACATTCATAAGGTACTTTGCAAACCATACATCACTGTATAATTGCTAGGTATTATTATTACTAAGATAAAATTTCATAGGGATAAAGATCTGCACATGTTTAAATGAAAGGTGCTCCCATAACTGCAAGATATGCAAGATGTTAGTACAAGTACATAAGATGTGTGGTTAGATGATAGTTCATCTGAAAAAGATCTAGGAGCATTAGTGAACTCCATGTACTATATTGTTTAACTGAGTGACATGGTCATTTAAACAGTTAAATGTGACCTGGGGTTTCAGTGATAAAAGTACAATATTAAATGGAATAGAAGCAACAATCCTTCTATATTCTGGCATGATGAGCTGAATCTGGTTTACTGTATTCAATTGTGATTTCTATGATTTTTAACAGTATAGAGCACATCCATAAGAGGGTGACTGGGATGGCAAATCAATTTGAAATTATGACAAGAAAGGATCAGCTAGAAAAACTAAGAATGTTTATTTTATAAAGGGGGAGGAAGGGGAAGAGATAAGAAGGCAGGACATGATATTTGTTTTCAAGTACCTGAAGTGCAAAAAATGTTTAAAAAGAATTAGATTTGTTTTACTTACAACAAAGAGAATTATTAGGAGCAATAGTTAGAAGTTGTAGAAATGTGGATTTTGGCTAATCTCATGACAACATTTTCTAAGGATGAAAAATTTCCCAAAATGGAAAGGAACTTCTTAGGAAGTAGCAAAGTCAATGGAGTTCTTCAAGCAGAGACCTCCTTTATCTTGCAAAAGCTTAGACAGAGTCTATACTCAAGCAAAATTGTGTGAGATGACCACTGAGATTCCTTCCATCTGTAATATTCTTTGGTTTTATAATACCTTCATTTTATTTCTTTCTTTAGTAGATCTCCATGCACTTGAACCTTTCCCTTCTTTGGACTCATGATATCTGTTTACTTCTAGTAATCTTAGTTACTTACTGATTTAGAGCACTGAACTACATAATTTATGTCTCTGTCAAATCCTTATCCTGAAGTCTTCTCTAGTGAAGTTCCTTATTGCTCATCCCACAGTCATCTTTTTCCTATTACCAATTTGGTCTTGTTATGTAGATAAAGGATGTTAGAGAGTGGAGGAATCTCCCTTCTAGCCCAATTGTTTCTAATCTACGGGGCTCATATCTCTGTGTTGTACAGTTTTTTTGTTTTTGTTTTTGTTGTTTTGCAGAGGATCCACAAATTGATAAATATGTACACAGGTCTCTTATATATTCATTTTATATAACATATTGCTCAGAAATGTAATATAATTTTAATGTTATGTAGAAATTGTTAGGATTTATCATGTAAATTCATTTTTAAAAGTTAAACAATTGATAGCAGTTTGGGGGCAATTTCTAAATCATTGCACATTCTTAATATGCCTAGTATTAAAATATCCTAGTTTAAGAGCTTGAAGGGCCTTTACAGGAAATTTAGTTCAACTTTCTTTCTACAGATGAGGAGACTGAGGTATGCCAACTTTTTTCATGTTATAAGAAACCCTATTTTTAATGCCAAATATTAACTTATCCAAGGAAGAAACCCTAATGTTTAAAGAGTGATCTATCCCAAACCCCAGACTTTAGCAAAAACAAAACAAAAACATCAATACCTTGAGAATTGAGGCAATCTTCTGTTTATTTGCAAGATTTAAAAAAGATACGTATTTCCTGTTCATGTTGGGAAGCCATGCTTAACTTCATAAATTTGGTTAAAATGATAATATTAGTGCAGAGAATTAAGTGTGATTAGGAAAGTAGACCCTTACTGTAACAACCGTAGAGAGTACTTTACTATTATATTACATATACAACCAAAGAGAAATTTAACAATGTAGTAATAGAAATTCTAATGAACGAAAATGAAACCCTTTCTAACATAACAAGAACGAAAGCATTATCCAGTGTTGGATATCACAAAGTGGCACAGCAGGGATATATATCCAGGATTAGAAGTCAAGTCTGTTCATTATTTTAAAATACTGAGATAGACAAGAATCCAGGGAAGTGTCTAGTGGTTCTGTTAGGACTTCTTTTAAAAGTGATTTTCTAGGGTTGAGTCCACGCAGTCACAAAACTCAGCCTGGGTTTAATGAAGGTTTCAAAGATGGGCGATGGATTCTTTCAGTCATGCTAGGTGTCTATGAAAAGACCACTAGCATTAATCTGGCACTGCAGCAGAGGGAAAGAAATAATTGAAAAGGAGACATAAAGGGAGAAAAAAGACAGCTAGTAAAAAGTGGCATTCTGGTAGAATTACGAGGATATTTTTACAACACTACATTTATTTTTGGATGGCCTCCTTCACAGAGCCCAACACAAATGCATCACAGAGAAGTACAAAAGAGCAATAGTCCTTTTTATGGGATTCTGTTCAGTAGAAAAAAGAAAAAGAAGATTTGGCCAGCAGCAGGAATTTGTTCCACCTAGCTCAAATGGAAATCACTTTTAAAGCAGTTATGAAAAAATTTAGCCTGGTTCTCAAACAATATAACATTTTCAGGGTAAGGCTCATTCACTGAGATTCTGCCAGCAAATCATTATTCTTGCAATATGAGTGGAAAGGCGTATTGTTCCAAGTTACAGGGAGAGCAAGAGAAACGCGCTTGGAAGGCAGGAGGCGAGCTAGAGAAACTTGATTTATAGGTTGTATTGATTTCCTTTTGTTAGAGGAAATTCTGAAATTCACCTATATACAATCTGTCACTAACTCCTGCCAATTCTTCCTCTGAAATATCTTTCAGATTTGCCTCTTCCTCCTCATATCACTGCCAGCATCACAATCAAGGCCCTTATAATTTCACACATGGATTTTGGTAATAATCTCTTAACCAATCATTCTGCCTCCTGTCAGTCCAATCCCTCCTCTACTCTATCTTAATGGTTTTATGTAATCTGCCTACCTTTACCCTTAATCCTATTCTCTTTCATTCCCTTTAGGACCTTGATCAGACTGTCATGACTCTCTTCATCCTCTCTCCCATCCTGCCATGTTTTTAATCTCTCTTGCCACTGATTCTTTCCTGTCTCTCTACAAACAACAAATTTCTTTCTTTTAAGCCTTTTAGTCTATTCAGTTTGGTTCCCAAATCTTGTCTTCCCTCTAAACTTCTAGAAAAAAAAATATACATGTGAAGCCTTTGTTTCTACAACAGCATTTGATCCTTAATCCCTTCTACTCCCATAACCCTACTGAGCCTGCTCTTTCAAAATAATTAAGGTAAATAATTACTTCTTAATTGTCAAATCCAATGCTTATTTTCAGTTCTCATCCCCTCAAACATCTCTATAGCTTCTGACACTTTAACTTAATTCAAGGAGAATGAAACTTTTCTACAAATAAAACCAATCACCAAAAGGCAAAGATAAGAAATACATATCTATGTATCCATCTATATATATATAAAAGCATTCAATGTTCAGAAAAATAAAACAAAAGTAAAAGGATTTCAAGAGATAGAGGAATGTCATGACCTGTGTTAGGTAGCTGGAGAATAGAAAACTGTCACATAAATGAGAAAGAGATAGGACCAATGAATGTCTGAAACTGAGAAACAGATATAAGACTCTTCTGTAAGAGGAGGCAGCTGTACACTCTGAAAGGAAGCAGCTCCTTGTCATTTATGGAATATTGCTTCCAATCTACAGGTGCTGTGAAATGTAAGCTCATTCTTTCAGGGTCAGGCAAAGAAGAATAGAGCAGCTAGTGTTAGTGGCTTTGTGCTAAAGGATACTGAGGCAGCTTTTTGTCAACCTGATAACCACTGAGAGGTGTACTGTTTTCCCAGACCATATATTTAAGACAATATAGAGAATCTCCCAAGACTTGTCAAACCAGATGATTATTACCCATTTCTGGTGATATATAAGAGCACAAATAATATTTCCAAAAGGAACTTAGCAAGCTTTGTTAAAGATTATAGTGGCATTTTCTTCACATAGTCCATCCAGAAAAGCAAGAGTTTCAGTAGAGAAGGGAGGATTTGGGAAATGAATAGCTCAGGCAAGAATATTATGCTTGAGAATAGGATTTTTTTTCTGGATTGCTACTTAAAATAGAGGAATGATTGACCTCTGTCCAAGGATGGAATATAACTAACATGGGCTGGTAAAGATCCATGTGCTGGAGGAGAGAATAGGAAAAGGGCAGATAGTCATTTTTTATGGAAATGTTCATGTATTTCAGTCAAATTCAGAATTACAAATTTTCTTTTCTTGTTAAAAATTCAATTCTTCCCTCCCCCAAAAATTTTATTTTAGACTCAAATGACAGAACACAAATAGAGAAAAAAGAGACAAAACTCATCATTAACTTAAATATTGAAACATATACAAAGTCAGAAAGAAATAAAAGCATGTCATATGCATAACAGATTCTCCTCATGAGAGGATTCAAAATATGTAAAAATAAACTTTCATTTCAAGAAAGCTTATGTGATAAATAATACTTGTTGTGTTGAGAATTGACTATCTTTTCTTTGCTTCCTTTTTTTAAAAAATTTTTTTAAGCAATCGGGGTTAAGTAACTTGCTCAAGGTTACATGGCCAGTTATTTCTGGGTGTGGTGCTGTTGCAGCAAGCACCCCAGTGTCCCCAGGGTGCCTGCTCACACAGGTTCTTGGATCTGCTTTGTTAAAGGAAAGCAACTCAAAATGAGTTAACAAGCTTACTTTAATCAGTCAGACATATATCGTTTACCTTGTTCAGGAGAAAAGGTCAGCACCCTGAACCTCAAAGTATACAGGCATAATTATCAAGACAGAAACATCAAGTAGACAGATTTCCAAACTGTCCAACCATTACATCCATACCCAGTCAACATCTGGGTTTCCACATTCTGGGTTTTTCAAAGCCGGGGGACTCTCAACAACGGCTTCCCAGAATTCAGATCAAATCACAGAACACTTCTCAAAGTGAGTCCCAAAAACAAAGCTACACATCAGGGCTTATATAGCCTTCTCCTGGCTCAGAGAATGTAACAACCTTATTGACTCACTGGCCAATCAAGAAGTATCTACTGAAAAACAAGCCTCCCCCACCCCAGGCTTCAGGTGCACATTAGCCTAGGGGCAGGGAAGATCTTTAAAATTTGCATACTTATTACAGGTGCTGAGTGTCTGAGCCCGGGATTCGATCTCCAGATCATCCCAACATTGGAGCTGGTGCTCTTACTCACTGAGCCATTTTCTTTGCTTCCTTGTGAATATTTTTTTGTTCTCTGCTGTACACTTTTTTACTTAGTTTTTTTCCCCCTGTGCTCCACCCCCCACCCCAGAAGGCCACAATAAAGTTTAGATATGTGTCTCTATAGCTATAGATACATACATACACATATACACACATAGACAGATATATACTTTCCCAAACCTATTCTCCTCCTGACCTTTGATTTTTATGTATGATTATATTTCTTGTTTCCTATCCCTTCTGCCTCCTCTACTTTACTTCTATCCACTACCTTGCCCTCCTATGGCTTGCCTACCCCTCTCCAACGATCTCTCTCCTATCCTTCCATTCTCATAAATCTAAACACTCTTCTATACCTCTATTTACCTATTCTCTTACCCTCCCCTCCAAAGATTCCTCCCTTGTCCTTTCCCCTCTCCCTATGCCCCAACCATTTTATTTTTTCTGAATTTAGAAGAGGATTATACTCTTGTAAATATATATGTATTGTTCTCTCTTAAACCCATTCCCGATGAAAGTAATTTACCAGAACTACCAGCCCTCCTCCCCCATCTGATTCCTCTGTATCAATTCTCCCTTTTGCACCTCAAATAATTATTCTTTGAAGTCGTTCCTAAATGATTTTACTTTTTAAATTCATAGCATTCTCAGGTTTACCCCAATCTTTCTTATAAACTACACAATTATTGATAAGAATCTTAGAAGTCCATTTTACATTTTAAATATATAAAAAGTAAACTGTCTTTATGGGTCCCTTATATTTAGTCTGTGTTATATACCTTATATTTCTCTTGGTTCTTATATGTTAAATCTTCTATAAGTTCAGGATTTTTTTAAACAAAGTCTTGGAAGTCTGAGAGTTTATCAAATGTTCATGTTTTTGCATTCAGGATAATACTTAACTTTGCAGGGTATAATATTTTTGGCTGGAGTCTGAGTTCTTTTGTTCTTCAATATGTTGTATTCCAAGACCTATAGTCCTTTAATGTCTCTGCTGCTAGGTCTTGTGTAATTCTAATTGTGGTACCCCATCATATTTAAATTATTATTTAATTAAATCTTGATGCTTTTAATATTTTTTCCTTGAGCTGGGGGTTTCAAATTTGACTATGATATTCCTATGAGTTTTCTTCATAGGATCCCTTTTAAGTGCTGATCAATGGATTTTTTCTTTCTCTACTTTCCCCTCTTGTCCTAATACTTCAGGACAATTTTCTTTTATTATTTGTTGTATTATTGTATCAAGATTCTTTTTTAATCACAATTTTCATTTACTTTTAAATTTTAAATATTTTAAATTATTTATTATTATTAAATATTATTAGTCCAATTATTTTTAAATTTTCTCTTCTTGGTCTATTCTCCAAATCTGTTGTTTTTCTTATAAGATGTTTCACTTTCTCTTCTATTTTTTCATTATTCATATTTTGCTTAATCATTTCTTGGTCTCTTATAATTTCACTGGTGTCACTCTGCCCAATTCTAATTTTCAAGGTATTATTTTCTTCCTTAAGATTCTGAATCTCCTTTTCTAATTTATTAGCTTTCCTTTCACAGCTTTCTTGTTTTTCTTGGATTATTCTTATTTTCTTTTTTAGCTTTTCCTCCATCTCTATCATTTAATTTTTGAAGTCTTTTTTTTTTTATTGCCTTTTGGAGGGCAATTGGGGTTAAGCAACTTGCCCAAGGTTACACGACTAGTTTTTGGTGTTAAGTCTCTGAGGCTGGAACCGAACTCAGGTCCTCCCAATTCCGGGGCACTTTACTCACTGCGCCACCTAGCCGTCCCTTGAAGTCTTTTTAAAGATCTATGAATTCTTTTTGGGCAGGTGACCATTTAACATTGCTCTTTGGGGGTTTCTTCTATATCCGCCTCTGAGGATGAAGCCTGGTCATCTCCCTTCCCATAATAGGTTTCTGGAGCTGGATTCTTTCTCCTTTGTGCATTTTTTTGTGGTGATATCCTAATTATTTGTAGTCACCTCTAGCCCTGGGCTGTGGGAAATGGTGCCTCTTGCCTCAGATCTTCAGTTCTTCCCTTTAGCCTGAAACCAAAGCCAAACCTCCAATCTCCTGTAAGTGCTCACAGTCAGGGGCTTCCTGCCCCACTGCTTCTGTGCTTACTGGGTATGTACTGGTTCCTTCTTGCCCTGCTACTCTCCACAGCACAGCTGGGTCTGGTGTTCCTGGTCAGCCAACATTCCTTTGATCTTCCTGGGCTCAGATGCCGAACTCCCCTCACTATCCCGGGGGTAAAATTTCAGGTGGCTGGGGCCTAGGCAGCCTCACAAACCAACTAACCCCAGGACTTGCAGCTGGTTGTTTAAGAGGCCAGCCACTTGCTGTTAAAATGGAACCTAACTTAGCGGTGTTTACCCTTCACAGGGACAAAAACTCCTCTTAAATTTTTTCTTCTGATCTCAAATTGTCAGGGAAGACCCTGGTTATACCCCTGTTCTTATTTATCCCCACCCACACTTTGTACGCCCTAAGGTGCTATTTTAACACTTTGTGGGGGAAAATCTTGAGAGCTCAGAATTTTCTGTCCTACTCTGCCACCTTCGCAAAATCCTCTCAAAAAATTTAATTCTTTTAAAAATAAAGTATGAAAGACTAGAATTAGTCAATAGGATTTCAGTCCTTATGAGTATGCACACAGCAAGTTCAACTTGATGTAATCCTCACATAAATTTCAGGGCCTTCACAGGTATTATTTATGATCTTTTTGACATTTGAAGAACAGAAAACTTTCAACTGACTGATTAGTCAGAAATTAGAATTTTTAAAAGAAACACTAACCTGATGATTTGGTTTCTTTGTTTCCTGGCTGTGTCTGAAATGCTTCTGCTGTGTGTCTATTCTTTCGCATTTTTGAATGACATAGTATTGAGGGGAAGAATGAATTGCCAGAAATCCAGGAGCTGGAGTTAATGTTAGATTTGGTATACAGCTCAAGTGGGTGAGAAGTAAAGTTCTGAATAACCTACATGACCAGGCATAGCAATGGACTGAAGGCAGCCAGCAGGAAAATAGAGCAATAGTGACTCATTTATTAGCTTTGTCACTAGAGAGGCAAACTCGCAATGGCAAATGCTTTGTAGCAACTGTTTTAAAGCTGATCCTACCGCCCCACCCCCACCACTCTCCCCCAGGGAGCAAGGTGACATAGGAAAGCTATGTCCCTAGCTGTTGTGGGGAAATGCTTTTTAACTTCCGTTCATGCTACACATTCTCAGTAAATATTCCTTTTTTTTTCTCTTGACCTTGGCCAGGAAAAGGGCCAATTCTACCTTAGAGAGTAGAGCAAAGGAAAGGAAAGGGGAAAATGTTGGAACATTTGAAGTTATAACATACAAAATACTAAGGCGTTCTCAAGAGAGATTCTTCTCAGTAAAATAGGAAATGAAGTCCTCTGTTGAAAGGGAGGAAATTCAGCAGAGAAGAGTTGATTTGGAATACTCAATGTAGGAAAGTTGATATCAAAGATGAAATAAGAATAAAAGAATTGTCATGTAGGAGTGGGATTAGATAACATTTCTGCAGTGGAACCAGTTGGCATCACTGGATTCTCCTGCAGTATTCAATGGTATGAGAATAAGAGAGGAGATTACAGATAGTAGAGGTTGGGAAAGTGTGAGCAGTGACAGGACAAGGAAACAAGGAATTCAAAGATAAATGATAATTGTTTTCCTGGTCAACTATAAGGTCAAGATTGCAAAGTAAGGAAAGTAGAGAAAGAGCAAGGGAAAGAGATTGGGATAAAAGAGAAATGGAGAGGCACTGGAAATATTGGAGAAAAGATTTGGGAGGAGAAGGCAAGGGAGAGAAGAAAGAAGAATTTCAGAGATGAAGATAATAGAAATGTATGGGTGATGAAGAAATCTAAATTAATCAAATCAACCCCTTCATTTTACAGATGAAGAAACATGCCCAGAATTTTAAAGTAACCTATCAAAAGTCACAAAATCAGTTTGTGGAAGACATGAACTGAATTTCAATACAATTTTCTCACCAATGAACATTTAATTTCATTATATACCATCTTATATTATCCTTTCATATTTTACTCTTGTGACTTAAGTAGAATAGTGGATAGAGTGTTGAACCCATAACTATGAAGATTTCAGCTGAAATCCAGTTAGCAGTGTGACTCTGGGCAAGTCACTGAACTTCTGCTGCTTTCAGTTTTCTAAATTGCAAAATGGGTATGATAAATACTTGTTCCTTTCCCTTCCCCCTTCTACCTACAAGCAGGTTGAAAGCATAAACTAGTTTATATACTCATTTTCTTTTCTTTTCTTTTCTTTTCTTTTCTTTTCTTTTCTTTTCTTTTCTTTTCTTTTCTTTTCTTTTCTTTTCTCTTCTTTTCTTTTCTAGTTCTAGCCTCTATTGTGAACTAGTCATGCATCATCAATTATCTTTTGGACCTCTGAAATTGGATGTTTCATAGCCATTTCAAATATAAAACAGAAATCTTTACATTTCTCCTAAAATTCTGCCCTCTTCCAAACATCAGAGCACCATCACACTCCCAAGGCATCAAGGCTCACAATCTTATTTTTATTCTTGGCTTCTCATTCTTTCTAGACCCAAATATCTAGTCCATTGATAAACCTTGTGATTTCTATCTTCACATCTTTCTCTACATTCACACAGCTACATTCCTAGTTGAGGTTCCATCTCCTCTTACCTGGAAAACAACAATAGCCTTCTAACTGGTCTCCCTGATCTCTAGTCTTTCCCTATTCCCATCCATCATTCACTCAATGGCCAATGTGATTGTACTAAAGTATTAATCTAATATTGTCAATTACCTGCTCAATGAGTTTTAGTTGCTTCCTATTAACTTTAGGATTAAATATAAACTATTCTGTTTGACATGTAACCTGGTCCCTTCTTACCTCTTTACTCTTCTTACACTTACACTTCATTCCCCTGTATGTATTGTATGATCATCAATCCAGTAACAGGGGCCTACTTGCAATCTTTTGAGCATTTCCTCTCCTCTTTCTGTGCTTATTCACTGGCTTTCCCTCACCCCTGGAATGCTCTGCTCCTATACTTTGACCTCTTCATTTTCCTGGCTTCCTTCAAAGACTAAGATCAAATCCCATCTTCTACAGGAGGCAGTTTTTGCTCCACCCAATACTTCTCCACCAAGTTGCTAATTCCCTCCCTTCTCAGATCGTCTTTCATTTATGGTGTATAAATCTTGTATGTACCAATTTACATATTGTCTCTCCCACACTAATGTGGGTTACTTGAGGTCAGAAACTGATTTTTGTCTTTCTAGACTTTAGCAGAGTTCCTGGAAAACAATAAGTATTTAATAAATGTTTACTGATCTCCCAGATGCCTAGAAAAGTCTTAGATGTTCAACAAATGCTTGTTGAACTGTATTTGTGCACTTCACATCGAACAGGTAGCTTAAAAATGAGAAAAAAATCAAAATAAAAGTCAAAGAAAAATGTGTAAATATAATGAGCATCAACAATAACAATAATAAACCTCTTTTCTTAAATTAATACTGATATTCCATAGAATAATAATGTGTTTTAATCTCCTCTTGACATTGAAAGTTGATTATTAATGAATCATATCAAATGCTTATGAAATCTTCACTTACAATGTAACAGACTTTCCAATAAATAATAATTGCTCTTCCCTTCTCTTCAAGGGGAAAGTGAGCCACAACTATGGTGGCGCCAAGGTCTAACCTTCAGTTTGTTCAGGGAAAAAGTAGATGAAAACAGACATAACCTTGGGTGACTTTTGATTTTGGGAAATAGGTGTCATCCTGTTTATTCTCCATGGGCACTAGGATTTCTTTTCACTCAAGGTTTCTAGATGAAGCTTTCTTCATGCAGCTGAGGGACTCTCAAAGGAAGGAGATTCACATTTCCCTCCTGGGTTCTGAGAAAATCATTCCAGACTCCCAGGGCTCAGGCTGGGGGATTTCTGTAGTGTCCTCTGATAGAAGGAGTTCAAGAACTCCTGTCTCTTTGCTGACTGTTCTCCTTAGACCATACATTCCATGTAACTGTGCTCGAAGGTCACTGTTACAAAACAGGTGGAAGTAAAGAAATCAATATGGAAAGGATTATGTCTGACATAGTGTACCTTTTAAGAAACCCTACTTAACCTTCTTCATAAAGACAGTAACAGTGAAAAAGAAACTAAAATACTGTTAATTCCCCATCATCAAAGTATCCTCATTGATACAGTGAATTACGACTAATTACTTATAAATCAGGGACCTAGATTTAATTTCTCGGAAACACTTCTGGACCTGAACTGGTTTTCTATAACCAGGCTGAAACTAGCTACTGTGGCATGATTGATTTTGCCAGAGTGTTTCTGCATATTCTGAATAGGATCTTTCCATCTGTTGCCCTTCTCCATCTGTTCTTGCCTCTAGCTGATCCCATTTCATATCCAGTTGGTTAAGAGCCACCTGAAAAACCTCCATTCTTCTGTCAATGGAATGAAGAAGCCTTAAGAAACATAACTGCTTCAGTCATTGAGACATGGCAAAGCTATTGTAGGTGTTCAGTGCACAAATAGAAACTTGTCAACTCATTCGTGAAGTTGATAGTCACAATACAAAATCAGAACATGCTGAAATCACATTAGAAAACAGTATTTTAAAAACTACAATATTATGTAGCAAATTGAACAGTAAGTACCCTAGAAGGTATTTATGAAATCTCAGATAACTAACTATATTTTCCTACCCTGTAATTGTGTGCCTATTTAATGTGTGTATATCTTTGTTTATATTTATTATTCTTCAAGAGATAACTGGCCTTTGAGTCAAGATTTGGATTCAAATTCTGGCTCTGATACTCACTGGCTGTGTAACTATGAACAAACTCAAACTGATTTCAGTCTCAGTTTCTTCATCTGAAAAATGGGGATAATAATATGTGTTATTTATATTGTACAGTAATTTTGAGAATATTTAATAAACCATAAAGTAATATATACCATATTTGCCTAACACAATCAATAAATTCATCAAAAAGTATTTATTAAGGGTTTTATATGTTTTATATAAGTCAGGTTGGGCTGTTCTGGGCATATATGTTCTGGGCTTTATATGTTTTATATAAGCCAGGCTGGGCTGTTCTGGTCATAAAAAAAGGTAAAAATATCTCTTGCCCTTAAGGAGTTCACTTATTAAGGGGTGGCAATATGTAAACAATTAGATTTCAAAAAGGACCAAACTGACATCACTAGAGTCAAGTCAAAGTGGGTCTGACTATGACTGATCAGACCAACATGAGCTCGGAATACTCATTTTGGCACAAAAATTCCATGAGAATATTTGGGGTAGATTCTCTAAATTCATGCATTTTGCATTGCTTTTGAGCTACTTCAATTCTGCTTTCCTCATAGACCACAGAGCCTTCTTTGATGCTGTTACACTATGCTGAGCAGTCCTTTGCCAGCATCTCCCATGTCATGTAATCAGTCCCAAAGGTGTTCAGAGAGACCTGGAGAATGCCCTTGTGTTGCTTTTTGCATTGGTAAGGCACAAGTATGGGGGTGGAGAGGGGTGGGGGGTGGGTAAGGGCAGAAGGGAACAGCCTCCTGAGGGAGCTGAAGCCGAAGTGCTGAACAGCCAGTGCAACGACACAAAGAGGGAAAATGGAGAGAGGAGATGAAATATAGCAGGTGGGAGGAAAGGATAAGAACACCGGAAATGTGGAAAAGGCCATATTATGAATAGTACTAAATAATAATCATAGGAATAAATATTTTTTCCTGAAGATAACATAGAACCACTAATAATGATAAAATAACATATTTTTCTTGATCACTACAATAAAAGGTATCTTATTCCTTAGAATAAATGAATTCACTTCTCATCTAGTGTCTGGCATAATCTCAAAGTAAAATACCTTCAGATTTGGAGTCAGAAGACATGAGTTCAAATTCTGACTGATAAATGATATCCAAATAATCTTGAGTATGTCAACATCTCAGGACTTTAGTAGTCTCAGTTATAAAGTGATGCAGTTGAATTTCATGACTTTTAAGGTTTCACTTCTAAATCCTATGATACTATGACTATCTGTTTAGATAATTAGTAGACTACATATCATTTTAAAAAAAAGTCTTCAGTGTAGGTTGCATTAGCCTATGTGTGTATGTTTGTGTATGGATGCAAAAGACATTGTATAAAGGGTTCCCAAAGCCCTTGACATCTGCAAAGAGAATTTTTTTTTTCTATCACTAGTATTTAACACAGTGCTTGGTACTTAGTAAATCCTTAATAAATCCTTGTTAATTGACTGACTGTCTGACTGAAGTAACAGTCTTGATAAGGTTATATCTGACAAGTTTCAATGGCTGATCCCAAGGCACTGCACTTAGACCAACAATGACTGATTACCTACCCCACATTGTCATGCATTCTGGGACCTCTGAGCAACTAGCAAATGCTGGCAAAGATATATACAAGATATACATACCCAAAGGGATATAAGTGAGAATTACTGAATTGCATGCTTTCTTTATGGGGAGAGGAAGGGAGCAGTATTTGAGTGGAGCATGTAATCACATATGAAGGGAAGGTATCTATCTGTGGACTTTACACTTCCACTGCCATGGTGAGTTAGAGGGAGAAAAAATCCCTCCCCTTTTTCTCTCCCTATGTACTAACTCACTCTAAAATAACTGAACTAGGGAGTCAGTTTCAAAAAAAAAAAAAATACCAGAGACGATCTCTCTCTCTCTTTCTCTTTTCCCTCTCTGCTTAGACATATTGCTTAATTGCAGCCCCAAGGATTTGCAAGAACAGATGTACTTCATAGCCCAGAGACCGCCTTGATTCCTAAGTGATCCCTGCAGGTTACTGATACCCTCTCTGCCTTCAGCCCTGTTACTAACAGGGGCTTAGGAAAGTGCTGAAAAGTTGTTTTCCCTTAACATGGACACACCTAATTTGTATAGCACAGAAAGGCAAGTGTCCCTCAGACTTTGTATAAGCAATGAAATACATGGCTTAGGGCAGGAGAAAGAGCAAGAGACAAGACCAAGTACCTCCTGAATGACTGGTGGTTCTTCTAGGGCCTTTCTAAATATGGTAGGAAGACACAGTGAACTTGCCACCTCCATGTTCTACTTGGGAGTTCTCTCTCACCTTTGAGTTGGCTGGCAAACACTATTACCCTAAGGCTATAGCTTGGTCCTTCCTTCTCTTGACAGGAAGTACTTAAATTCTAAGCCTGACACTTAGAAAGCAAAGAAAAATCAGAACAAAAAATGATGATCAATCAATAAACATTTATTAATTGTCTATACATAATGCAGAGTGCTGGAGAAACAAAAAGAGGCAAAAGACAAATCTCTGGCCTGACATTGAACCACTTTACAAATTCCCTTTTCCTCTCCCTCTCTCTCTTTTACACTGAAGCGAATAAAAGCAATTAGCCTTCTTTTAAGTTCAAAATGCTTGTGTAATTTGCCAGCCAATTCATTTGTACTTATCAGGGGAAAGGAGGAAAGAAATTATGTGTGACATTTTTTTTTCTTCTGCCAATAGTGAATAGTTGTCGGACTTAGTGTAAAAGGCAGACTTGAGTCTAATTTTTTACTTCCGAGACACATCTAATTAAATGTATTTTTTTTATCAGTTCTACATAGGACAATAAGGATAAGTCAGGGAAAAAAAAGCACTGTATTAATAAATCTTTTCTATGATGGGAGTTCTTGTCAGTATGATAAATTATTAGCCATATGGGTATTACAAATGTATTTGCTTCACATATTTACTTCAGAAAGTTTTCCAAGCAGTTTTCATTCACCCTTGGGGCTTTCCATCTGTTGAGAAAGCCTGTTCTCTATATCTGTCAGTGTACTAGTTTTAAGGTATCAGAGATCCTCTGATTAAATATTAGAAAGAAACCCTAGAGTTTTTGTCTGTCTTTAAGACAGTTATTGAGTCATCAGATTCAAGTCTGAGACTCTCATAGGAGAAGGAGATCCAATGGGTTAAGGCTGGATTTCAGAATCAAATTTAGTAGGATATGCTTAGATCACTATTAAATTTGAAGTTGTAAAGGATTTCTTGATGATAACTGAAGCGCCAAGATCAGTGTGAGGAAAAGCTTCCCATTCACCCTGTAATTACAGAGTAAAGAAAATTCTTGTATTATACCAAATTGTAAATCATAATTACCCAAGCTGTCTGAAATCTCCAGGTATAACATTGATCTTTAGGAAGCAAAAAGAATGAAGACACTCACATATACATATGCATGTATGTATTAATATATATGAGTCTGTATTCACACACACAGACACATAAATACATAAATGTATAATTTTATATTTTTGGTTCTTCCTAAGGACCAGTCTTATGTATACATGTATGTATATATGTATTATTAAGGTTAAATGTTGGAACAAATAACCAAGGTGTGTAGCAAATGATCTGTACACTGAAATAGATGTGTGTGGGTATATGTGTGTATTTGCTATAAACCTTGGTTATTTATTCTAGCATTAACCCTAATTATCAGAAAAATCTTTCAAAAGGTTAAGATTAATCACTGATCTTTGATTAAATTCCCTCCTTTTATGTTACACATGAAAGATCATTAGATGTGAAGCCAACAGGCCTTCATCCAAACTCTGGCTTAGTTGCTATTATCTGTGTGACTTTGGGCAAGTCATCTGACCTCAATGGACCTCATTTAAGTTTCTTAATGCCTGAGATGAGAGAACTGGAAATCACAGCTTGTAAGTGAGATATCTTCTAGATCTCTTTGCTCCTATAATCACCCTGGCTTCTGGCACTCCCTCATCTAACAGGCATTAACTCCACTGCCAGACACAGAACCCATAACTGCCCAATCAGACTGGATAAAATTCTATTATAAAATATCTTCTGTTTCAGCTAGGTGGTACAGGGGAATAGAGTGCTGGGCTTGGAGACAGGAAGATCTGAATTCACATGTGACCCCAGACAATATTTCTAGCACTTAGCACAGTGTCTAGTACATAGTAGATGCTTAATAAATCTTGTTTGAAGTTTTCTGACCAAATGAAGCCATTGAAGAAATCTATGGAACCACATAGGTATAAAGAGACAAATGTGCATCTTTTGCTAGTTACTTGTCTCAATTTTTAATCAGGAGGACTGGGATGATGAGAAAGATGTGGAGTTTCAAATAATGAGAGGAAAAGTAATTGCTAAATCATAACACCACTTTTGATTAGATTTTATTATTAAGTGAATATCTCACACTGAGAAAGATACTGGGCTATTTTCAATCAGTGTCTCTCCTTACGATTATTTGTGACAAGGTCATTGAACAGTGCCCGTCCCAGGCATATATTTATTGCCTTTCCTCCTTGTAATCCCTACTCTGACACATCATTTTAAACAATCTTTCCTCTTTCTGCCTGCCTTCTTTCTCACTGGAAATTAATTCAGAATGTAGGATAATAGCAGGAGTATATATATATAGCAGTAGTGGTAGTGGTGGAGGGAGGAAGAGAGGTAACTGAGTTCTTAAAGGTATGTCTCATCTGAATTTCATGACAGTCTCTTGTGAGGTAGAGATGGTGGGTATTATGACATCCATTTTGAGACCTAGATAGGTCAAACTACTAGGTTCCATTAAGTGATCTGTCCATGGTCACATACCTAGGAAATGTAAGAGGTGGGATTTGAACCAATGTTTTTCTGACTCCTAGCACAACAGTACTTTCTGATGCTCTTGATAATATTCCAGCTTTTCATGGGAGGTTTTATGGGGCTAGATTTTTGTAGTCAGATTTCTAGATGAGGGAATTTCATGGAAATGAACCATGCATGCCTTTGAAAACATAAGAGAATGAAAAGTATGCTTCCAGAAATGTGTTCAGTTATGGCCTATGTGGGTTCTGGATGTTTTTCTGGTCTTTCTATAACTGGAATGTATCAATGAGATGGGGGGCTAGGTAGCCCAGTGGAGAGAGGGTGATAGACTTGGAGTCAGGAAGTCTTATCCTGACTTCAAATCTGGCTTCAGATACTTTTTAGCTGTGTGACCCTGAGAAAGTCACTTAATTCTGTTTGTCTCAGTTTCCTCATCCATAAAATGAGCTGGAGAAGTCAAATGGTAAACCATTTTAGTGTGTTTCCCAAGAAAATCCCAAATGGGGTCACGAAGAATCAGACATGACTGAAAAATAAAAGACTGAAAACTGCTAAGATAATGTCCAAAATGGTTGAGAGTGTTGATCTCATAAGGAAGTTTCCCCTCTATCTCCTCCTTGGTCATTTCTGAAGAGATGTCAGTATTCTTTATTTCCCCAGAATATGTAGCATGAACCAGTAGCCATCATATGTAATTTATCAGTGCTTTGGCTTGGAATAATTTGGGTTTCAGAATCTACATCTTTTTTATACTACTGACAGTGAAGATGTTTACTTTGCTTACCTTATAGTATTTTAAGTATATTAAGAACAACTTTGAGTGAATAAGTCATTTTGACTATTATAAATGCCCAAATTAACTATAAAGGATGACACTGTCTGCATACAGAGAAAGAATGGATAAATAGAAGTGTGTATAGAATGACTTTACTCTATCTCACAAACACACACACACACATACACACACATGTCTAATGATGGGAGGAAAAAAGAAAAATAAGAAATTTTGCAAGTTAATTTTATTATATATATTTAAAAGGAATAGCAAGCTGTACATAACAGATTATGCAATAATCTTTACTTATTATACTGTGTTATGGAAATACTTCTTTTGTCACATAAATTAAAAATGAAATAAATAAAAATAAAAAAAAAAGAAAGATTGTGGGACTGGGAATTGAAAGATCTAGAATTGAATATGGGCTCTACCATTAGCTATGTGACATTAGAAGGTCATCTATATTCCCTGGGCTTTAATATTATCATTTGGAGAATGAGAAGATGCCTACCTTACTTAACTTTGATCCCCCATGTTGAGCCAAAGAAAGATAGAGGAAGCTCTGAAACTAGAAATAATTTTCCTTCTAGAGAAGTGAGAAGAGAGAAGGTTTTCAACTTTTTTTTTTTTTTGGTAAGGGGCTAAACACATTAAGAGTAACCTGCAAAATCAATACCAATTACTTGTAAGCCAGGGCTGAAAAATCATTCAGGCTGTGTTGTGCACACGAGTGTGCAATAGAAGACAGAACACTGTTAGGCCTAAAAATCATTAGAGAATCGGGTAGAATAAAAGAATGCAGGCCCAATTCCTCTTCCCTCTATGTTGAGATTTGGGTACTAATTACTAGAATTCAACAAGGGCTACATTTAAAATGAATATTTAAAAAGCAACAAATAAACAGAGCATCATTCAGTGTACAGATTCCCCAGAGTGGCTGAGGTTTGTGCTTGCCTTTCCAGTCAGAATCCAGGAATTAAGAAGATATACATGGAAAGCTTATCTACCTAAAACAGCCAAAGCCCTCTTTCAATACCTAGCCATTCTTCTTGGTATTATAATGTGTTTAGAACCTCAAGATTCAGTTTAGTGGAAATTCACTTTTTGAAAGACTTAGCTTTGAGGAGGTTGGTGAAACCTTCAGAGGTTTAGCTGCCCAGTCTCTTCCTTAATTAGGAGCCCAAATAAATAAATAAATAAATCTTCAATCAACGACAACAACAAAAACCCAACAATAGCAAAACAACCTTTTGAAGTTTCTGGCAACTCTTAGCAGTGGACTTCAGAGTAAGAAACCAAAGAGAATATGTTGCTTTCCTGGCTGGCTGTCTTTTAGGAAGCAAACAGGTGACATATAACATCAGGATAAAGAGCTAGAAACTTAAAAGCTCTAATTTTACTTTGATATAGAAGTTTTGGTAAAGAGACTTATATATCTTAGTTTCTTCTTCAAATATATAAGATTATTGAAAATTAGGGAGCCATTTTAGCAGAATGGGGGTAGGGCAGGCATGAGGATGAGCCCAAGAAAGGCAAAAAAAACAAAAGCTGTAGACTCTTTCAAATGCCTATGCTGCATTGTCAGATAAACACACACAGACACACACACACCTGACAAAATCTAATCAGAACTTGATTGAATCTTATGGGAATAACAACAATAAGAGAGTTCAATCTCATCAAAGAATCCTCAATTTGTGCCAGAAATAAAAGCCTAGATAGGCAAGGCTGTATAATATCAGTAGTTAACATTTTTAGATCACTTCAAGTTTTGCAAACAATTTCTTACACACTATTTTATTTTTAACTGTGAGAACATGTGAATTAGGTGATGTTATCTCCATTTCACAGATGGATGAATTGAGATTGAGAGTTAAAGTGACTTGCCCACAGTTGTACACCTCCTTTGCTCCCTGAAAATCTGACCAGATCTCCACTTTAAAAATGCTTTCTCCTGACTCTACCAACTCTTCAAATTGTCATCTGCTGGGTCTCTCTTTCCTTTCATAGTCTGTCAAATGTTTAGGAAGAGCTGTCTATTATCAGTGCTTCTCCTGGGTACTTCTTAAGCCTCTGGAATCTGCAATTCTGAGTTCATATCCCAGAGCACTTTCTTGTGCCCTTTCTTCTTGCTGCTCTAGCCTTTTTTTTTTTTTTGATGATCCTATAAGTTCCCATGAATTCAACTATAATTTTTATCCAGATGCTTCCTAAATCCATATCTAGAACTCTATTAGTGTGAATAATGAACTCCATTATTCACATTATATATATATTCTCCATTATATTAGAGGTCGCATGTACATCTCTACCTCATTTCTTTTCAGAACAACAATCACTTCTCTCTAGTTGCCTACTGAAAATCTCCTACATATCTCCTAGGCATTTCAAATTTACAATATCTAAAACATACCTAACTACCCTTCCCCTTGAAACAACCTCTCTTCCTGAATTGTTTATTTTTCTTGAGAGTAAGAATAATTAATAATAATACGTAGCATTTATATAATCTTTTCAAAGGGCTTTATACATATTATCTGTTTGTCCCTCCCAATAATCCTGTGAAGAAGGTGCTATTATTATCACCATTTTCATATGAAGAAAACAAGTTAGAAAGTAGTTAAAAAGAATTATATGACTAGTAAGTTTCTAAGTGGATTGGAATTAATCTCTTCCTGACACCAAATTCAGTCAACTGTATCACCTAGTTGACTCACTGAAAGGGTTTCATTATTTGTCCAGTCTTTGCTCACTTACCTGTCCCCAGTCCAGTCTTGCAATCTTACTGCAGCCTGGTAGAGGGGACCTATGAAGCCATTTATAAGGATTAACTCATTTTACAGACAGACAAGGAAGCAGAGACTGAAGGACATTAAATGACCTGTCTAGAGTCACCCAGCTAGTAAATAACTAAAGCAGAATTTCAATAAAAGTCTTTCCTGTGGTGAAGTAAAGCAAAGAGAGAAATTACAATCTCCATTTTCCAGAATGGTTCTATTTCCATGTAGAGCCCTCAGATACCACAGAAGATGAAAAAGGTAGAAACAGAAGTAGGAATTTGGTGGCAAGGGAGAGCTCGAGCTGGAGAGTAGGATTTGGATCCCAAATAGGCTTAAAAATGCACTTTTTCACAAAATGAGGAATGCATTGAATTGGTAGTTTTACCTAGTTCCATACTCTCTTGCTCACTTAGTACTAAACCCTTGATTTCTGAATCTAGGCCCACAGCTACCATTAATTCCCCCCTTCATTTGGCTCTACTCCTACTTTCAATGTGAATGCCCCTTTAGACACTGCTATTTCCTCTGGCCCACTCATATCTATGATTGTTTGCCCAATTTATCGACTTTGGCTTCTATTTCAGACATTGCTATGGGCTAGCCCTTTCAGTTCCAATAAATATACCCTAGGCCAACAACTTCACTTGGTAATATTGTGATTCTGCCATAGCCTTTTTAGATTTGGAATTTTCAGGCTGAAAATTCTCTATTTCCTCATATTTCGGAAGACTTTGGGCATTGCTCTGGACCCCAATACAACTACTTCATTTTCTGAGTCCCAATGAGGGATTCCACAAAGGACATAAATGCCCGAAATGCTAACAAGTAGAAATCAAGTCCATTTATTTTATCTGAGAATTTTTTAGGGATAATAGGTATCAGTCATTCAAGTTTGCCACTTATCTTGTCTGTACTTGCTACTAGCCCTTCCTGGCCAGTAAAGCAGATCAAGAAGTGTGGTCTAGAAGAGGGTTCCAGAGGAGAGCCCAAGGAATCCATGCTAAAGGCAGAGGCATGCTTATCCAATGGACATATGACACAAAGCTAGGAGGTAAAGTTTCCACAATGAATAACAGAATCAGGATACAAAACCCTAGAAAAGAAGGCTAATTCTAATTAGATGAAATATTAAATAGGGATAAATATTATGTCCAATGATTTTTTAAAAATCTGTGTCACTGGCTATAAGATAGAGAAATCATGTCTAGACTGTAATTCATCTAAACAAGAAGAGTTGAGGCATTTTGTGGACCATAAGTTTGATAAGAGTCAAGCATACTATGGATGGAAGGATGACAAAACAAAAGTCAATCCAATCTTATGTTGCATTTAGATAGACATAATGTCCAATATGAGGAAGGATACAGTCTCAGTTGTGCTTTGCCCTGTTTATCCTAAGTCTAGAATATTTTGTTCAGATTTGATTAACACATTTTAGAAATTATGTTGATAAGTTAGAAAGGGCACAGTAGAGCAAAAATGAGATCATCAAGAATCTTAAGCTCATCCTATATGAAAATCAGTTGAAAAAATTTTGGACATTTAGCAAGGAAAAAAAATCCATCTCAGGGAGAAATGATAGCAGTTTTCTTTTTTTTAAGGCAACCGGGTTAAGTCACTTGCTCAAGATTACACGGCCAGTTATTTCTGGGTGTGGTGCTGAGTATCTGAGCCCGGATTTGACTGGAGCCAGTGCTCTTACTCGCTGAGCCACCTGGCCGCCCCTAAGCAATTGGGGTTAAGTAACTTGCTCAAGGTTACATGGCCAGGTGTTTCTGGGTGGGTGCTGAGTGTCTGAGCACAGGGTTCGATCTCCAAGTCTTCTCAACACAGGAGCCTGTGCTCTTACTTGCTGTGCTACCTGGCCACCCCGATAGCAGTTTTCAAGGATAAGAAGGGTTCACCTGTGGAAGAAGAGACGTGCTTGTTTTTCTTGACCCCAGGGGCAAAACTAAAAGGAAAACTTAAGGGAAAAAAAGCTTCCCAACAAATGATATTAAGTTTAAAGGACTGCCTCAGAAAGCTCTCTTACTTGAGGTCTTTAAGCACAGGCCTAATTCTATATACCTGTAAGGACCAGAGATCTTTTTCAGGCATATATTGGACTTGTTGGTGGCTGAGGTCCCTTCCGGCTCCCAAAATTTTGCGTTTGTGTGAAAGGCTCATCTAAGTTCAACATGGTTCCCCACACCACACTGACATTAATTTCTCACCATCAGTGTTCTCTCTTTGGGTGAATGCATTGTATTTATAAAGCTCCCTTTAAAAATGCAATTATATTACTCAAGAGTACTAACACATTCACATACTAACATCTTAAGCTAGTTTAATTTATATAATTAGACTACATTCACTTTTAGCAAACAGAGAAAAGAACCCTGAAAGAAGAGTGTGACAATGAACAGGTAAGTTTTAATGAGAGAAAAGAGGTTACAAAGTGTGAAAGCCTCATTTTCAAATAAGGCACTGTGGTTGCCAAATAGGAGAATGATTTTAGGGGACAGGACATGATTAAAGGGAGAAGAATATTAAATTTAGAGAATGAAAAGTGTTGAAGAACAATTTTACCTCCTTTATGCGGTGGTGGTGAATAGAGCCCTGGACCTGGAGTCAGGAAGACTTGCATTCAAATTTGGCACCAAACACTTATTGGCTTTCTAACTATGGGCAAATCACTTAATCTCTGTTTGTCTCAGTTTCCTCATTTGTAAAATTGGGACAATAACAGCACCTACCTCCCAGGGTTACTGTGAGTACCAAATGAGATACTTGTAAGGCTCTTAGCACAGTGAATGGCACATAGGTAGGACTTTATACATGTTTATTTGCTTTTTTTCTTCCTCCCTCTCTCCCTTCCTTCCTTCCTTTCTTCTTTTCCCAGGGCTTGACTTGGATAGAAAGTATGCCTGTCCATTCTAAAATGATATGGTATTATTAGACCAATAATTGCCATCTTTCCTTCCCCTCTATGATTAAAACATTGTTGAAACATTTTCCTCAAATACTTTCTATTATCTAGAAACTGAATGAATCAGAATGTTAACCAAACTTCAATTACCCCTAAACAGAATTTTGTAACACATACTGAGAAATGACATGAAAAGCAAGAAGAAACTAAATTCTGGGTGTTTAAGATCATCACAAAAATAGTTATAGGGCTCTGGTTGAGTTAACATTTGCAGAAAGTGCCATGAAGGATATTATTTTAATATCAAACTATCTTTCTTTCTTTCCCCATTTCTGAAAATAGGCATTATATCTATAAATAAGAAAACGACAGTGTCCCTGAGGAAAATGAGATTTGTTCTCATTTTATCCTTTAAGCCATTTTGCTAATTGCTCTTTTTTTTTTAAAGCTGTCTCTAGAAAATGAAACTTAATAAAGAGAAAGGATTATAATTAACCACGGGGGGCGGAGGGGGAAGTGAGGATTGTCTTAGAATTAGGAACCTTAGGCTTCCGAGGGAAAAAAAATTATCAAAGGTAAAGTTAAAAGTCAATCTTCTTGGGAAATGTAGGAAGCATCTCACTTTGACAGGGGCTTTACCCATCCCAAAATACCAACACCATCGTATCTCAAAAGAGACCAAGGATCTTCTTTCAGTTCACACTTAGGTATCTGTGCTGAAACCTATGACACTTGTCATGATCAGTCATTGCCTCCGTTTCTGTGAATGCATCAAGCCAGCCTTGTAAGATGGATCTCTGCAGTTCTCTCTGAGGCAAAGCAAATAAGATCAATTATTGTTCCTGTTCCCTTGTTAGTACATGATTAGCTTCTGCCGATCTTGAAGCACGGTAAAATTGCATACAAATTATATTAGCAGAAGTAATAAGTGCCTGATTGAAGGCTGGTTAATAATGGAAGCTTCTAAAAAGAAAGATTCATGCCAATTAGCACAGGCCTGGAGATATGAAGTGCCCCAAATTACAGCACAGCAGAAAGAAATAAGGCTGGAGACTTGGCAAAATCTTTATTCAAGTGAAAATGACAACCCACAGCACCAGAGAGTGACAGCACAATCCTACTTTTTCACGGGAAAGAGAACATTCAAGTTAGGGAAAAAAAAGCTTTAAAATGTTGGAAAAGATGAAGTAAACTTTCTAATCACTTAACCATTTCAAATATAAAACTATACTTGCTTATTTTT
Source organism: Petaurus breviceps papuanus (assembly GCF_028583685.1). Lineage (NCBI taxonomy): Eukaryota > Metazoa > Chordata > Mammalia > Diprotodontia > Petauridae > Petaurus > Petaurus breviceps. The sequence continues at coordinate 4,796,689 of NW_027185597.1, read as the reverse complement.
AAAAATAGGGCCAATCCATTTATAATATAACCACCTTGTTTTCAGTTTGCATGTATGTGCATATATTTATGTTTTCATGTTTCCTCACCATTAGCATGTAAATTTCATGACAACACTTTTGCCTTTGAATCCCCAATGTTTAGCACTGTGCCTAGCACACTGCTATATTAATGCTTAATAAATGATTGTTAATTGATTAAGATAATGGTATTCAGAAAATAAATTCTGTATCTTTTGTTCCTTCCTTTATTCAGTAAGTAACATCTACAGCAGTCCTTCTGTAACTTCATAGCTAACCTTTAACTGGTGCTATGGTAAAAAAAAAAAAAAGGCCATCATACTATGGTCAACAACACGATGAATCTTTCAGAATTTATTTAATCTGTTTTTTCTGAATATAGTCAAATAGTACATTGCTAGATCCATACTAGAAGTCTTTCTAGCTTGGTAGAACCTAGTAAAGATTATATTTCTACTAGCATGAATATATGCATATCCACTAGCATATTACATCCTTTTCAGGATATACTGGCCTCATCATAGCATGGAGGTGACAAAGGCTTCCCCAAGTTTATGTCAGTGGATATATAATCTCTACCAGGTTATATCAAACTGGAAAGACTTCCAGTATGGGTCTGGTGATCTGGCTATCTTAAACAACAACAACAAGAACTTAAGTAACTTCCAAAAGGCTCATCATCAGGTTGGCCCCAGTATGATTATTTCTTTTCTTTTCTTTTTTGCCACAGCAATTGTTAAATATTAGCTGCAGAGTTATAGAAAGACTGCTTTGGCACAGGTGAAGGGTATGCCCAGGCTGACCCTTAAACTACCAAATAATCTACTAAACTATTAAATCAACTACTAAAATAGCCACTTCTCAATGCCAAGAGCCTGACAGAGTGGAAAGAGCCTTGGATCTAGCTTCAGGAAGACACAGTTTCTACTCTTGCTCCTATTATATTCAAGTTGCATGACCATGGATAAGTCCCAGTGATGTCGTGGTTGTGCCTTGTCACTGACAGTGAAAGGCAAGAGGTAGAAGAAACACACTGCTCTTAAGAAATGACTATCTAGCTGGGGTTAGGGGACAAGTAGAGATTAATTTTTGAGAGCAGGAATAATTATGATACAGGATAGGATAGACCAACAGATGAGAGCAATTCAGAGAAGAAAAAGAACATTTTGGGTCATTAGTACTGAAAATACTTCAGGAAGGATAAGAACAATGGGCTAGAGATTAGAGCAAGTCTGGGGATTAGACCCATGAATGAAGAAAGGAAAATTCCAAAGGCTAAAGGGAATGGCATGAGCAAAGGGATCAGTATGGGCATGACAAAGACTTGGGGTGAAGGATGAAGACTGCTGCTTTGACCAATGCTACACGATACAGTGACGACTTCATTTTCCCATTTCTCATTTCTGCACCTCTCTTACTTTTTTCTTCTCCTTGCTGTCTATATTTTGGACATGTTATGTTGCTTTCCTCTGACAGTGAATCAGAAAGCTCTGATCTAGAAAAAAATGGTCTACTTACCCTGACTTAGCTGGCTGTCATCCAATCTGTCCCTTTCCAAGAGATCTTTATACATATAGAGGTTAAAACAGAGCAAGAAAATGATAATGCAACTGGCATGACTACAGTATTTTAAAGTATAAAAAAAAGCTTTCCTCAAAACCAATTGCTGGGTAAATAGTACAAATTATATACACACATGTACATATGTGTAGATGCATAATTATGTTGTACATACACACACACACACTCACAACATATGTGTGTGTATATATATGTATTGGTCCCAATCTGCTATTTAACTGGTAGGAGAAACCCCACATATGCCAAAAAAAAAAAAAAAGCTTCTCCACCACTGTCTATCAGCAATTTGTCTGTAACTCAAAGTTTTAGAGAGTTGTCACAACCATTGTGTGTCACATGGAGCTTTGAATATGTATTCCTGATTCCAGAGTCAGATCTCAATCACCATATTGCCTCTCAGTAGAAGAATTACTATGTACCTTTTGTAGATGAAGAAACTTATACTTAAGAAAGGTTAAGTAATTCATTAAAGGCCAGACAGCTAAATACTACATCAGGAATATGAATGCAAATCTCTCTGGACTAAAAACCCATCCTTCTTTCCCTTTAAACCGTAAATAGTTGATTATCACAAAAGACTGTTCACCTGATGTATGACATACAGGGGTGGGAGAGGGTATAGCTAGAACAGCTGGGATGACAGAGTAGGAAAGAACAGCTTGTCGTTCATACTGCAAAGACATCTTTGTTTTCTAGCACTTCTGAATGCCTACCAGTAGAAACTCCATTTGCAACAAAGCACTGTGTGACTAAGTTCAAGGTTACAAGTCATGAGCAGAGACTTTTAGAGCTTCAAAGAACCTTAAGGATCTTCTTGTTGAACCTCCTCATTTTACAGGCAAGGAAACAGATTTCCATGAGAAAAACTTCCTTGAGAAATATTGAAAGGAAATATTGAAATACGCTCTGAAGAATTTGAAAGTAATAGCCTTCCCTTTGCTCACAAGTGATTATGATTGAGATTTCACCAATAACATGTAGTTAGAGCAAGGCATAGCTTGTTTCTGGATCTCAAAATCCATCATAGTAATTGATCTTTGGAGGAGAAGGGAACATGAAAAGAAAAATCATTAAAGCAGGAATTTCAAAACCTACACAGAGATGGTCCCAGTGAAAACTGCTCAGGATGTAAACTCTTTCCTGTTTGAAAAGCCAGTAAAATGACCACTAGTGAGCCAGGGGACAAGCCTTGATTAAATGTTTACTATGTGCCGGGTTGTGTATTTGGTAATGAGAAGAGGTTAGAAGTGGGGGGTGGGGAGAGGGAGTGAAGTGAGTGGAAGGAGGGAGTAAGGGGGGCGTGGTAAAGACTGAAGCAGAGAAAGAGAGGAAGGAGAGGGAGTGAGAGACAAAAAAAAAGACAAAAAGGTAAGGGTTAGAAAGGGAGAAATAGAGACAGAGAGATAGAAACAGAGACAGAAACAGGTTAAAAACATTCTTTCCTTCAACAAGCTCACATTCTAAGGAGGGAGACAATATGCAAATAACTACCCATATATAAAATACACAGAAGATAAGAAAAAGTCTCAATCTCAGAGTGCAGTGAAGAAGAGTTATCAGGAGACCAACTCTCTACAACTAACTAGCTCTTTGACTTTAGACAAGTCGTTTCCTCCCTTAAGACCCTAATTTCCTCAGTAATGATATTCAAGAGATGACCTCTAAGACCCCCTTGTAAGTAAAAACTGATTTTTAAAGTAAGAGATGTATTCAACAGACACAATATCTCTAATTTTTGTGCTATTTAAGGTAAGTCAATTCAATAATTAAACTATGTCCCAAATCATTTGATTAGAGCAGGGGTTAATTGCACGCATGTGTGTGTGTGTGTGTGTGTGTGTGTGTGTGTGTCCTCAGGAATTTGGGGAAACTTAGAGACCTCTCTTCAGAATAAACATTATAAATATGTAAAATAAAGCACATGGTATTATAAACAAAACCAATTATATTGAAATACAGCTATCAAAATTATAAAAATTAAACATAATCTTTACCTCAGGTTAACAGTCCCTGGGATGGAGCAACAAAGTTGAAATCTAACCCAACAGGTTTGATCAATTAGGCCAGTTTGTTTATTTATGTTCTATGATCACAAGACTGTAACTTTAATCTGCCCCATCTTCTGACCAAAGCCAGTTCACCACTCCTTAGACAACCTGGCGACCCACTGCTCTCCTGTGCTCACCATATTAATGACAAATTTAGTGTGGACACCCAATCAACTTAACTGAGCTCAGAACTCCCAAGCTAGAGAGATCCATCAACCTCAGCTTCTCTAGTAACAGCATATCTTACCAAAGGCACCAGATAGGAACTTTAAAATAAGAACAATCTCATATTGCATACACGAGATTAATATGTATAATAGAAATGGAATATTATGTCAAAATGGATGTTTGAAAAGAACTGTTTAAGTAGTTTCTTTAATTAAATAATGTGCTTCTCAAATTTTTATCCACAGAGTAATTGGGAATGATCATTATAAAACTAAGATAATTTTACTCTATTGCAAAGACAGTGGAATTTTGGAGCAATAAGACTAAATACAGCCTCAACACTTCTAGCATGATAAATAAATCTGCATCCCAGTCTAATCCTATGGGTGAAAGGATCAGAAAAGACACCAAAATAATTTCATAAAAGATGAAAATCATGTAACAAAAGCTTTCTGGTTGATGGGTTAATGGGATGTTACTAATGTGAATTTTATGCCTTGTTTAACTTTTTCTTTTGGTGAAATTTTCCAGTCTGACACCCATACTTAACATCAGAACTTCCAAGAGAACACAAGAACAAGGGGAAAAAAACATTCAGCAGCACATCCCTTGGAAAATTTGGGGGTAGGAGAAGTCTGAAATATCATAATCATGTCAGAAAATGAATTAACATAAATCTCTTCTGGGGGAGCATAAAAAGTGTTGATTAAAATGAATCAGAATTAAAAAAAATTACTTTATGGAAAACATTTCAAAAGTGCTAAACATAAAATGATGGCTATTGTTCCTGAATATCTTTTTTCTTTCTTTCTAGCTTTTCTACTTTTTAGTCAAATTCCCTCCCTGCCACATTGCCCAAAAATTTACATCACAAAGGAATGATTTTATTTTCTTATAACTAAGAGAGGAGAATTAATAAGAACCATCATTGTACCAGCTTCCTTCAGTCTCCATGGAAAAGCCAAACACTAACTTGGAAAATTACTTCAGCATTCTTAACAGTTATAATTGAAGTGAGATTTTCTTCTGAGCATGCATGTGTAGAATATAAACATTTTAATTTCATCATTTCAATGAGTCATTTTGCTGGGTGGCTATGATACCAAACTAACATTTAAAAGTGAAAGCACAGTTTTGGAGGAGCTGACCATATTTTTGCCAGAGATCAATTTTTTTTTTTTTTTGCTAACCAACACTACGAACTTCTTAATTTTCTTTTCTCTCCCCAAACAAAGAACGAACAATCTATATTTCTACTCCAGAAGGTTCCACTATATGATGTGGTTCATGCAACTGAGAAAGTGTCTATAATGACCCTCTGAAAATCCATCTTCTATGTAATTAATTATTCCAATGATACAAAAATAAACACCACCACCGAATTGGGGAATAGTCCTTTGAAATCTCAGATCTGGGACTTATTTTGGATATGTAGATACATGTATGACTATGTATGTATGCATATAAGTGGAAGCATCATATATTAAAATGTTTGCAATTGTATATATATAATATGGTCTCCTTGAGGTCAGACACTGTTTCATTTTTGTCCTTATATCTCCACTAATCAGAACAATGCAAAGGACACAAGAGCTGCATGTAAAACAGGAACGCAAAGGTACATATGGAATAGGTGTATATAAGAACAACAATACAGTCCAGAATACAGAGGGATGGCCTTGGAGTCAGGCAGATTTAGAGAATCCAGATTTAAAATTAATGACTATGTTACTCTTGATAACTCCCTATAATTTATCTACTAATTTGTAGATTTGTCCTATGACAACAGTTCCCTATGCTGACAAAATTATACCTAATTCACATATGCTTATATGTAATATATGCACAAATCTATATGGTTCACTTGGCTTGTTCAGGCAGCATTGTTAATATCCATTTCCAGATCACTCTTCTTTTATTAATCAATCAATAAACATTTATTTGAGCACCTAAGTGCTAGATCAGAGTAACTGCACTAGACTGACAATACTAGAAAGAGAACAGCATATCAGAAGAAAGACCATTTCCAAAATACATGAGATGCCTGTAACAATAGATGACTTTTATACAGGTTACAAAGTCTTTCATATGCATAATGTCTTTAGAAAGTCACAACAGGGGTGGCTATGTGGCACAGTGACTAGAGCACCAGCCCTGGAGTCAGGAGGACCAAAGTTCAAATCTGGCCTCAGACACTTAATACTTACTAGCCATGTGACCTTGGGCAAGTCACTTAACCACAACTGCCCTGCCTTTCCCCCTCAAAAAAAAAATCACAACAATCCTATGAGGTATCCTTATTTTACAGATGAGAAAACTGAGACTCTGAACAATTTTGTGACTTGCCCAGGGAAACTTGGCTAGTAGGCATCAGAAAAAGAATTCAAACCTACCTCTTCCCTAACTCCAAGTCCAATAAGCAACCACATTTTTTTATTTTTTAATCGCAATAAAAAAAATAACATACCTTCATCCCTTCCAAGAATATTTTGATAATGGTGTGGGAGTTAAATATGGGTATACTTTTGCAGAGGGAAAAAGGCATCATTAAGAAAGTAGAAGGATGCTGAAAGAAGAGGTGGGATTTGCTAAGTACAAAGCTTGATGGCTTCTGAATTATGCCTAAAGTTGCTCCTGCCCACCAGCATACTGAATAAGATTTTTTTTAATTGATAGAGTTTTCTTGTTAGTAGGAAGCACAGAAGTTTTTAAACTAAAACACTGCCAGTGAAATAGCTATACCCACCTCAGAGAATAGCTGAGTGTTTCAGGCTAAATGTGTTTGTACGTGGAGGGTAGGGTGTGTAGGAATGAGTTGGGGAGTGATGTTAGATGTTATCTTGGGAGAGCAGATATTTTATTGCATGGGAAAAGAAATTCCCCTTAAAGGAAAATAAAATAAAACAGTGAAATTGAAAAGAGATGGGAGGAAATGAAGGCTCTTTTCCACAAAGGATATTGAGATGCATGAAAACCTAATTAGAATTATTTAGATCAAGACTAAAAATGAAAAATCTATGCATATCAATGAATTGCTGAACAAACATATCAAAGAAGGAAGAATGTTCCCTTTTCTCCTGCCCTCCCCTTGATCTCCTCAAACTTCTCTGTCTACTTTTAAAAAATCTGACACACTTTCTCTGGAGGTCACGTGACAGCCTTCAGCAGCAGGTTTATGTCAAAGCTGTCTATTTCTGCAATATCATCTTTTCAAGCCCTACTGAGGCATGATGAAATCTTGAAAGTTTGAGACTGGGGCACTGTGAAACATCTCTTCCTAAAGAAACACTGAAGTTCACATTTGATTGATAACTGAAGAATGAGAGTGACTCTGAGTTTATAACTTCCTCCCCAAACCTTTATCAATCACCCCAGCACATATACACTCTAAGAGGCAGCTTCTCTATTACAAGAATGCCAACTTGGTTCTGAGTATTTCATTTTGCCTTTGCACAACTTAGCTTTGTTATTTTAAAAAATCATTTGAAGATATAGGGTAAAAATAAGATTTTAATATTGAGTTCAACATTCCATGATCCTTGGTCAGAGCTTATGTTAGGGAGAGTATTCAACCCATAACAAATTGCCTTCAAATAAGTCAGAAGCAGAAATGAGTGTGCTAACCCCACCAAAGAGATGAGGTCCTATATGAAATCAGGAAAATCAAAATAATATTTGAAACAACCTTTTGATTTCAGTAGTGTCTTTGATTCTAAACTAATTCTAAAGTTGAAAAGATAAGCACCATCGATAAGAAAAGGCATTATTTATTTATTTTTTGGATACCGGATGAAGAAAAAAAAAAGACTACTTGTGTATTATCAGCTGGCAAATACTGTACATGGCAGTTTATTAAATTAAGCCACATCTATAAGTACCACATATCATCTTTATGAAGATAAGGTTTGAAAACTCAATTCAATTCAAAATATATTAAATGCCTACTGTAAATAATGTGCAGGGCTGAGAACTAGTGCTGCAAAAATGAAAAAAAAAATTGTAGTCCCTCACCTAAGAGAACTTATAGTCCATTAAGCGCCAGCTACATGCCAGGTGCTATCCTGCACACTAAGAATGCAAAGGTAGAAATCAAAACCGTCCCTGCCTTCAAGGAACTTATAGCCCAAAAGGGAGATAATATGTATACAAAATGAAAACCAAGAAGTCTGGTGAGATGAGCACTCTACTAGCAGGGGAGAAGGAGGAACAGGAACTGAAGTCTGAAGGAAACCAGGGATTCTGATTGGTGAACTGAGGAAGAACATTCCAGGGATGGAGAACAGACAGTGCAAAGGCAGAGAGGCAATACATCATGTGTATTATGAACATGTTGGCTATAAGACTGGATCACCATGAGAATGTCCCATTAAGCTTATTCAATAAAGCAAATGCAGCTAACTTTTTGGTCACATACTCAATAAAAATTTCAGCTTCACACACCTGGGCACAAAGCAGAGGTGAAATTAAAAGGGTTGGCAAAGGCAAAGACAACTGACAGCAGCACCATCAAAGAAAATAGAGAGTTGAGAGATACAGAAAAGCTATGCCGGAGATAAGAATGCCACATGACAATGGTGTTTTATTCACCCCAAGAATATTAGCAACCTTATCAGTAATGAAAAGATAATATTAGTGGAATGATAAAGGGAGAGAAGGAAGAAAAGTAAACTAATTTTGAGGCAGTGTGGTCTTATGGTAACAACTCTGGACTTGCATTAAAAGATCTAGGTTCAAATCTAGTCCCTATGAGTTCCTAGCAGCACAGTCTTGGGCATATAATTTAATCCCTCAATTTCCTCATCTACAATCTGAGACAATAATATTTATCCAGCTTAACTGATAGTATTGTGTGTTGAATGCTTTGAAAATGGTAAAGTGAGTTGTAAAATATCAACTATAATTCAGCCACCCAATACTGCATCTCTGGAATTAAGACAGAGAGGCATGATTACGAGAGTAATTACTGGTGTTTTCTTTTTTTATGGCATTAGCCTCAGAAGGTCAGTGATATGTCCTCAGACTCTCAGAAGCAAAAAAAGGCACTTGGAACAAATTCAGATTGGGGGAAGGGGCAGTGAGTGTAGATTGAGACATGAGGGCACAAAGAATAGTCTTATCTCAAGTATAGTCCCACCAGGAGTCAATTGCATGTCCCTTAAAGAGCCAGCTTTAATGCCAAGGGAGTTTGAGAGCAAAGTAGGCCAGGGAGAGGTGTGACATGGGCAACAGGACCATGGGGTTGATGGGGGTGGGGACTGATGTTGGGCCTTTCTATTTCCTGGCCTGAAAGCATGGGTATAAGTGTTGAAGAAGGGGAGGAAATATATCACCTCCTCTTCACCCCAAGCCTGTACTCTGGGACAAATTCCCATCTGAGCCAAGACAGTTAGCACCCTGCCTTTTGTTTGTTGTTCAGTCGTGTCCACATCTTCACGCCCAACTTGGGGTTTTCTTGACTAAGATACTGGAGTGGTTTTCCATTTTCTTCTCCAGCTCATTTTACAGATGAAGAACTGAGACAAATAGGATTAAGTGACTTGCCCAGGGTCACACAGCTAGTAGTTGTCTGAGACTAGATTTAAACTCAAAATTTGACTTCCTGACTTCAGGCCTGGGTCTCTACTGCCACCTACCTGCCCAATGTCCTGTGTGGCTTCCCCTGAATAACAAAAAATATGGCGAATAATTCTCTTTCAGAGCCAAATGCAATCTCCAGCAATCATTAATCATTTCACAACTACCTGCCATTAGATTGGGATACTGTAGATTAGAAAGCAGAAAGAGACAAAAAGGGAGAAACAGGTGTGTCCTTGAGGCACCACACAAGTCCTAAAATGGGAAAGCAAATGCTTTCAATTCTAAGAGACTAATTATGAACTAATACGGATGTATTCCTCAAAGACTAGTAATAGTCATTGGGGGGATAAAGAGTAAAATAGAAGTGGAGAAAATAGAAGTTTTATAAAAAGAAGCCAGCAAATATGGTAAGAATATATTTTTTTATATTTTATGCTGGAATTTTATGTTGGAACAATATTAAAGAGTCAGAGTAGAGTACTGTGGAAGTAAGTTTGAACAAGGGTAATTGTATTAGAAGTATCTCTTTTGTCAAGAGGCAGCTTGGCTCACTGGATAAAGAGCCAGTCTCAAAACCAGGTGAATTTTAATACAAGTCCTACTCATGATCCAAAATGCCTCTGCAACTGTGGACATGTCACTCACCCCTCACTGTCCCAGACCATTCTTTATGGCAGGAGTTTCTTACACTTTTTTTTTTGTTTCCTGAATCCTTTGACAGTCTGCTGAAAGCCTACAGACCTCTTTTCAGAATAACATTTTAAAGGTATAAAATAAAATATAGACACTTACAAAGGGAACCTATGTTATATACATATGTGTGATGCTATATATAATATGTAATATGACATATAGTATATATACATGTATTGAAACATAGTCATTAAAATTTTTAGAAAAAGTTCACTCCAATTTAAGATCACTTGCTGTTTAAGACTATAAATTACATAGTAGGTGCTGACTCGTATTCCTAGAGAGAACCTCTGTACTGGGAGTTCCCATCCCAATTAAAATACAGGGAGGGAGGAAGGGAGGGAGACAAAGGGAGAAAGGGGGAAAGGAAGAAGGTAAAAAGGGAGTGAGAGGGAGGAAAGGAGGAGAAGGGAGGAAGGAAGAGACAAAGAGAGAGACAGAGAGAGAGAGAGACAGAGATGGAGAGAGAGAGAGACAGAGAGAGACAGAGAGAGACAGAGAGAGAGAGAGAGAGACAGAGACAGAGACAGAGAGAGAGATACAGAGAGAGAGACAGAGACAGAGACAGAGAGAGAAGAAAAGAGAAAAGAAAAGACATTTCTGGAATTGGTAACAGTGTGCACCAGGACAAATGTAGAGCCTATGAGCCTCAAGAGTAAGTTGGTGCTTGGTATAGAGAATATTTCCTATGGGGATAAGGGCTTGAACTTCAGCAATTTCATCCTTCCCTTCCAAATACATGAATTCTCACAATGTTCATTCCTCTTCAGGCTCCACTTCTTACTCTCCAGACTTTCTCTACTGTTCCACAGTTTCTTCTTCACCCTGGAAATTCCTTAGACTTTCCACACAAGCAATAAACACATTTTGCCCTCTGGGAGCCTTTTCCTCAGAATGTTTGGTTTTTTCTAAGAATCTCATCTTAAGAAAAAATATTCAGGACAGTCATGACTTCATGCCTCTCTGGACTCTCCCCTTGGGTCTTCCAGACATTCTCTACCATGTCCTTACATGGGTGCCTTCTCCTCTGTGCCCCTCTGCCTTTCTTTTCTATTTTCATTTTTAAATTTTTTTTTGCTTTTTTGTAGGGCATTGGGGTTAAGTGACTTGCGCAAGGTCACACAACTAGTTTTTGTGTTAAGTGTCTGAGGCCGGAATTGAATTTAGGTCCTCCTGACTACAGGGCCTGTTCCTGTGTCACTGTGCCACCTTCCCCCACCCCCTTTCTTTAAACTTCCTGTTATAGAATATCTTCCCTCATTAGAATATAAGCTACTTGAGGACAAGGACTGCCTTGTTTCTACTTATATTTGTATTTCTTTAGGTTAACACAGTGCCTGGCTCAGTAGAAGGTTGAAATTCTTTTATAATTGACTTGGAAATAAACTCCATAGATTAAAGGTTTATTTAAAATATAGGAGAAGCCAAGGAGAACCCCTGAGGTTTCTGAATTCATATTGTCACTTGAACTTTAGAAAAAAAAATAGCATGTAAATGGGTCAGAAGAAATTGAGTTCAGGGAATGAGGGGAATGGATTTGACATGTTATGCTGCTGTGGTGAGTGCTCGGTGCCAGATTACTGGGTATTAAAAACACAGGAATTTTGTGAAATGAGATGGCAGTCTCGATGTAGGTCCTGAGGACAAGTATTCACATAAAAAAATCCACTCTTCCAAATGGCAGTAATTGGCCCCCAGCTGGTAGCCTCAAAACAGGCCAAGTAGTAGAAAAAAATAACATAACACAATATAATATAATCAAGATGATGGAAAAGAGATCTATTTCTCTAGGTCCAGGTGGAGACTCAGTCTGAAGTCAGTGAAAAGAAGCCAGAATTGCTTTTTTTTCTTTTCACGTTATTTCTTTTTTCAGAAATGAAATATTTTTAAGTCCCTAAGGTCATAATATCACTAACTCAATTACTATTAGAAATGCCAAAGTATGATTCTTTTTATTTAGAAAACCACCAAATGTGTCCCTGCACAGAATGGAGCATGCCATTTCTACTGTTTTACCTGAAGTTTATCTATAAACTAACTTAGGGTCCAACCTATCAGTTTGTGGACTTGACAGACTGGTTTCATGCTGTTTGGCTACTAAAATGCCAGAGTTTGAGGGCTGCAATTCTAGAAATACAACAAACATATGGAGTTGTTCTTGTACTCTAAAGGTAGAGTTCTGCCTCAAGGTAGAAATGTGCTTTGTTATGTATTTACTTTGCTTTTTGAATTCTATATCAGTAGGGGGGTAGCATGGAAGAATGACTTTGAAGTAGATGAGGGACTGTTTACATTTCATATTCTTTTTAGACATATACAAGTGTATATAAATATGGATAACAATAACTGTAGCCTCTGCCTTATAGAGTTGTTATGAGGCTCTAAAGACATCACACACACACACACACACACACACACACACGTACATGTGTCTTAAGAGCCTCAAAACAACCCTACAAGGTAGAAGCTATGGTTATTATTATTTACATAAGTATGTGTGTATGCACATATACACATATTCAGTATATACTATACACATGTGTATAATGTGTATTGTGTTTGTGTGTAGACATATACACAGGGAGACAGAGACAAAGACAGAGAGAAATTTTTATTAACAAATTCCTTGATGCCTGAATGCATTCTTATAACTGGACATATTTCTGGAAAGATTCCTAGCCCATGGTCAAAGCAATCACTTCTACACTTATAATATTGGAATCTATATCTCTAGCCCAAACCTCTCTCTTGAGCTCCAGGCCTTCATGTCCAACTATCTACAAAATATGTCCATCTGGATATCTTACTGCCACCACAAAATCAACATGGATAAAACTGAATGTAGATTATCTTCCCAATTTCCCTTTCCAAATTTCCTATTTCTAACAGGTTTTTTGTCCTTTAACCTCACAATGTTCATTCCTCTTCAGCCTCCACTTCTCATTCTCCAGACTTTCTCTACTGTTCCACAGCTTCTTCCTCACCCTGGAAACTCCCTATACTTGCCACACAAGCAGTAAATTTTACCCCCCTGCCTCCCCGGAGCCTTTTCCTCTGATTGTCTGGTCCTTCTAAGAATCTCATCTTAAGAAAAAGTACTCAGGCCAGTCATGTCTTCATGCCTCTCTGAATTCTACCCTTGACTCTCCAGACACTCTTTACCATGCCTTTACATGGGTCCCTACCCCCCATGATTCCCTTTATTTTTATTTTTTCTTTTTAAATACTATTTTATTTTTCCCCCAGTTACACATCACTCTTTTAATAAGAAAAATACTAGTTAAAGTCACTCCTTTGAAGAGAGGGAGGACCGTCTAATAGGTGACACACATACATTGACATATTTTCAGAGATTTTTGAGGTATTCAAATTTTTTGCTGATTTTTCTCTTTATGTTTTCTTTAAAAATATTATTTGTTACATGTGATGGCTTTCTTGGAGGAAGGAGGATACTGAAAAACTGTTGATAAAATAAAGATAATAAAAATTTAAAAATAAAAAAAATAATATGGAAATGAGTGATGGAAACAAAACTTTCCACAGGAAGTCAAATATCAATGGTGAATATAAAAGAAGAGATCAACATGAGCTTGAAGAAATGGAAAATCTCTGGAAGATGAGTGCCATTTTAACTGCCTATTGAAGGGTAGATACATATGTATGTGTGTGCACATTTATATAGGCACCAACACATATCTACATATATTTGTGGACATATATACTCATGCAGCTGTATGTATGTATGTGTATATATACAGATACACATATATGTATGTGTATCTATACATATATAAAAATATATATACAGAGAGAGAGAAGTTGAAGGTTGGGAAGAGGAATAATATTTCTATATTATTACATAAATACTGTGAGAAATTCAGAGAAAATGAGATAATATGTGAACTGATGCATAGCAAAGGAGGCAGAACTAAGAGCGAAATGTTCATGATGACTATAATAATATAAAGAAAAACACTAAAAGTTAGTGGAAAAATAATAAATTGTAATAAAAGATCTTAGTCTGTCAGCAATGATTACTGAAGTACATCTGCTATTGTCTCAGGGGATTATCCCTCTCGTCATGCCAGGATCATTGAAACCTAAATCATAGCCTCCTAAATAGTCTATCATCCCATCCAAACCATGCTACATAACGATGCCAAACTAATCTTCCTCAAATGCTACTACTTTTATCTTCTTGCTTATTTGGCCTGTCAGCAAGTGTATATATGGGCCGCTACACAAAGAACTGGATAGAGTCCCAGGCTGAGAAGACCTGAGTTCAGATCTAGCCTCAGACATCTACTGGTTGCGTGACCCTGGGTAAGTCATTTAATCTCTGTTTGCCTCAGTTTACTGACTTAAAAACAGGGATAATCAGAGCATCTACCTCACAGGGTTGTTGTGAGCATCACATGAGATAATATTTGTAAAAGGACTTAGCATAATGCTGGTTCTAAATAGGAACTATATGAATGCTTATTCCTTTTCTTTCCCCTTATCTAAAAAGCCTCTCTTATATGTCTAGCATTGAGTGCTCAGTAATATTAAAAACAAACAAGCAACAAGGACAAACAACTGTCTAAGCCCTCAAAGAGCTCCCATCCTAACTGAAGAGACAAATACAAGTCTATCCAAGATTCAGGCAATGGTGATATAGAATAATCTTGGGGGAAGGAGGATCAGGACAGTGATATTTGAGGTGAGTCTTGAATGAAGTCAAGGAAGTCACAAGATAACTGTAAGGATGGAGCCATTTTAGGCATAGAAGACAATCAGTAAAAAAGCACAGAGTAAGGAAATGAAGTGTTATGCCTGAGGTACAGCAAGTATATGTGTTAACTAGACTGTAGAGGGTGAAAGGAGAAGTAATGGAGGAGCGTAAGAAGACTAGAAAGGCAGGAATGGTTCAAGTTGGAAAGATTAAAAAGCCCCATGCTTAATATTTAAAGACCTCTCTAATCGGATCCCATTCTGCCTGTCCAAACTTACTTCCTACTTTCTTAAATATGAACTCTCTGCTCCAGGGAAACTAGTCATTCTCAACATCATTCATATATGCCAAGCTCACTTTTGACTATGAGTCTTTATCCATTTTATTATTTCGACTTAGAATGCCTTTGCTCTGGCCCTAAGCCTATAGATATTCTGTTCATCCTTCATCCTGAAAGGATTGGATAGGGTAGGATAGGTACTAGACCTGTGATTTCATTGACTTCAGGAACTCTCTGAAGAGGAAAGTCCCTCTGTTAAGATAGTGTGGCATCTTAGAGTGTTGTTCTAGAGTACTGAGAAACTAGTGATTTGCCTATCATCACATATCCAGTATGTGTTAGAAGATCTCAACCCACATCTTCACAGCTTTGAAAACAACTCTGTCTATAACACCATACAGCCTTATCCTTCAAGTTAATTAAAACTTGACCATTTCTACAAAAGGTTTCTCTCACACTGCTCTCCCCTTTCTCTGAATTCCCTTAAAATGTACTGTCTGTAACACTCATTTGTAGAAATAATAATACTGACTAGCATTGCTCTATTCCTTGTCTTCCAAACAGGACCGCAAACTTGTAGGGCAAGCTCTTAAATATGAGACATTGTTCCCCAGGCATGTTTCTGGGGAACAATCAGAAACTATATGAGAAGAACCACACAACTTTGTATTCCTTTAACGTATTCATCCCACTTCTAGCGAAATATCTGAAGGAGGTCAAAGACCGAATTTAGGGTTCTGTATACAACAAAGTATTCATAAACTTTTTTTTTTGGTAGAAAAAAACTTGGAAATCAAATGAGTGGCAATCGAGTCAAAAATGGCTGAAGAAAATGGTGTATTGATGTTATGGAATATTCCTGCTCCATAAGCAATGAAGAATAGAAGGAATTAAGAGGAATATGACAAGATTCCCATGAAGTGATGGACTGAGGAAAGCAGAACCAAGAGAGCAATATGGAGAACGACTACACTGATGTGAACGGCCACACTAAAAAGCTGGGTACCTAATGAATTGGGTGAACATTCTTGGGCCTGGGAATTGAACGAAACACTCCACTCCTCCCTCCTCTCAGGAGGCAAGTTGGTGATTACAGATGCAGAATGTTGCAGGTATCACTTGGCTGGCTTTATTTAAATGATTTTCCTTGTTACAAGGAAGAGGTCAATCATGGGGGCAGGGGAGGAATTTGAAGGGAAATAAGTGCTCAAAAGAGAAAAGTAAGTAGATATGTATTATTAATGGGCAACACGGTACAGCAGAAAGTTTACTAGATATGGAGTTGGGAGGTGTAAGATTAGATCTTGGTTCCAGAACTTCACTGACTGTGTGTTGTTTCATTCTGGATATGTCATGTGTTTTAGGTTTTGCTTCTTCATCTATAAATTAGACACAATGATGTCTTAACATAATATCCTAATACTAGCTACCTCACAGGGTGGTTGGATGGAAAGGACCTTATAAATCTTAATGTAACATAATGGTATACTAATAATTAATAATTATGTTGGTCCATATTTCCCAAGTACTCCACAAAGTATTAGACAATGAGTAAATATTAGATACTTGCTAAATTGAAGTTATTATCTTCAAAGTAAACAAGCAATTTATCTTTAAATTCCAATAAAAGAGTCCTCTAAGCTGTTTGGTCTGGTCTGTTTCTTTTTAAACATCTAAAAGGATGCAGTTTCTAATACTTGCCTTGCAAGGTTATTTCACAATCTAATAATTTTCATTGCCACTAAAGGTTTTGCCCTTTGCTTGTCACTACAGAAACTCCTTTATCTCTCCATTACTTTATCCTTCTGGTCATTTTAGTTTCATTTTCTCTCTGGATATACCACCTTAAAATAGTTACTTCCTCCAGATCCATTGGAAGCAATGGCTTATGCCAGGTGAATAGTGTTGTATTGCAAAACTAATAAATATGAAAGCAAATTCTCAAGCAGACAGTATTATTGTGGTTAAAAACTGCATAGGGCAAATTCAACCTAAAATTACTACAGCACATAGTTCATTCAAAAGGGAGAAAGACAGTAACAGTGAACCATGATATCTCCTGGCATACTTAGGATGGAGTAAAGAATTCTGATTTTATTTATGTTATTCCGGATGGGAAGACTGGCTTATGTGTTATTAAATAGTTTACAGTGACTCATACATTGAATACGTTCAATATATGTCTCATAAATCTCTTTATATGTATAGCCTCTTACTGTAAATCATTTCTTTTTTTTTTTTTAAACTCCATCTCCTGACTGCCCTTTCAATGGCTTTCTCTTACTCCTGGAGTGTTATCTCTCATCACCACCTCATGGTTTCCCTGACTTCTTTCAATAGCTCAAAAATTCATCTTCTGCAGGGGGCCTTTTCCTATCTCTGCCCCTCACCTAACTCAGTCAATTTACTGGAAAGTCAATTCCTGAAACTGAAAATAAATACTTTGGCCACATCATGAGAAGGCAGAACTCATTGGAAAAGACCCTGACATTGGGAAAGATTGAAGGCAAAAGGAAAAGGGAATGGGAGAGGATGAAATGGATAGATAGTATCATAGAAGCAATGAACCTGAGCTTGGATAGACTTTGGGAGGTGGAGGACAGAAAGGCCTAGCATGCTATGGTCCATGTGGTCACAAAGAGTTGGATGTGACTGAAGACTGAGCAACATGGCTAGTGTTATCCCTCTGAGATTCCCTCCAATTTACCCTGTATATATCTTTTATCTACATAGTTGTTTCTTTGTTGTTTTCCCCTTTGGAATTTGAATTCCTGGAAGGCATGGATTGCTTTTGCCTTTCTCTGAATCATCTATACTAAGCTTTGTCTGTACTTACACTACCCTCACTGAATTCAGCCCTTCTTAAATTGTGAGTCACGACCCTATGTGGGGTCTCCATACACAGTTTAAGAAACTCTAAAGGGACCAAAAGTTGAAAAAGTTTGAGAAGCTCTCTAGTTTAATTCCAGTAGGACACTTCCAGTTCCTGCCTCTTGTTATTTCATTCATGTAGGGAAATCCCAGTGAGGAAACTCCCTCCACTAAGGAAGCTTGGTAACTGTTCAATATTTTATTGTCCTAGAGAGATGCCTGGGACACTGAGAGTTCATAGGATCACAAGGCCAGTACAGGCTAGAGTCAGGACTTGAACCCAGGCTTTCCTGATTCCAAGTGTAGCTTTCTAGCCACCGTAACCTATTCCTTATAATGTTTGAATGAGATAGTCTATGTAATACCCTACTTGACTTCAAAGTGCTATCTTATTGTTTCAAAAGACCCCAGACAAGTTCTATCTTCTCCTCTACGCTATGATAGCTATAATTCACTGTGACCCAATTCCTAGTGCAGGTCTTTATTTTTTTATTTAATTTTTTGCTTTTTGGAGGGAAATTGGGGTTAAGTAACTTGCCCAAGGTCACACAGCTAGGTTTATTTTGTGTGTGTATGTGTGTTAAGTGTCTGAGGCTGGATCCAAACTCAGGTCCTCCTGTCTCAAAGGCCAGCACTCTACTCACTATGCCACCTAGCCACCCCAAAAAGTGTCTCTCTTTTTTTTTTTTTTGGTTTTTGGAGGGCAATTGGGGCTAAGTGACTTGCCCAAGGTCACATGGCTAGTTTTTGTGTCAAGTTTTTGAGTCCGAATTTGAACTCAGGTCCTTCTGACTCAAAGGCCATTGCTCTATTCACTGAGCCCCCTAGCCGCCCCCCTAGTGCAAGTCTTGACCTTTTTTTGGATCATGGGCTCCCCTGGTAGTCTGGCCTCTTTTCAGACTGATATTTTTAAACGCATAAAACACTTAGAATTACAAAAGAAGCAATTTAATTGAAATATAGTTATATGACTATTCTAAACAAGTGCACAGACTCCATTCCCCCCACACCCACCCCAGAATAGGAAACCCAGTCCTAGAACAGTGGTGTCAAACTAAAAAATAGAAATGGGGACCATTAAACTATATATAAGGATCCCTGGCCAAATTTACTTAGAAAACTCTATGAATGAAAAATGGCACTTGATACTATTGGAACACTGAGGTTAGAATGTGGGTGAGCATACTGACTGGACACTGGACTCTGATGACTCTGGAGGAGAGAGTGAGGCTGATAGCTTTGCACGGGTCTTCCTCACTTAAATCCAATTCAGATATAAGTTAAGAAATCACCCTCATGATGTCATTGGTCCTCTTTGAGAATGGAGATAAAAAAAACAAGTCATCACCCAGAAGACAGTATTCTAGTATTTCAACAAATTTCAGCAAAAGCAGACACACCTCACTAGAATCAGCAAAATGTGACAATGGGTACAATTATGATTCTGCTATAAAAAGAGAAGCTCTAGCCCCAGGCGGCAACGATACTAAGAACATTCCCCAAATCAGCGGTTGCTGCTGTGGGTCCATTGTTTCAGTTCAGTTTAGGGCCCTGGTGGTATACCACAACATGATCAGCATTTTGGAAGTTCAGTGGTAATAAAAATAAGGAAAGAAATCTGCCCTTTGCCCCTTTCTGCAATGAGGAACATATGAATATCTGTTCAATAATCTCTCTCCTCATTCCCTACCTGAAAGAATTCCTAGATTTCTCCAAAATGCAATTCAGGTGTCACCTCTCCTCTATAGGACCTTTCTTCATATATTTTCTCTACCTCTGCACCCACTGGAAGGTGCTATTAACCCTTTCTTCTCTAATGAAAGTGATTTCTATTAACATTTCATATACTTTTTACCTTCCTATCTACAATATTGAATCTGTACATCCTTTTTATCTGATACATACTATATCCCATTACGTGAATGTATATTCCTTGATGAAGAGGTGGTTTTATTTATTGTCTTGGCATCCCCAGAGTTTGGCATATAGTAGAGGCTTAACAAATGTTTGCTGAATTGAACTGAAATTGAGCTGTCTAGTCAAGATGGAATTAGACTAAGACAAAGGCACAGCAATTCAGGAAAAATATAAATGAGAGAGAGGCATATAGGATGCAGGGTGGGAGAAAGAGCTAGAGAATAAATAGTAGGAGGCAAAATAAAAACAATTAAAGATTCTTTTTGGTAGCCCAAAGATGGGTTATAACAGAAAGGGATTCAGAGGGAGAGAGGAACATCCATCATTATCTTTGCAGATAGAAAGGTAGGGTCTGTAAAATGTCCCTAGGTTGACATCGTGCTTGGGAAAAACATTCCCCCTTTCTCCACCCCCACCTCCCACCCTGTGCAAGTCAGTTTACTTTTTCCCTAGGAGGGGGCAAAGTGTTTCTGGGATGTGATTGATTCAGTGCTTAGCAGATTTCCTGGCAAATATTAGGCTCTTAATAAATGTTTATTGATTGATTGTTTTGCTTAGGAGGCCAAGTTTGAGGCTCTGTCTCCTTTGAAGCAGTTTCCTGATAGTCTTTTACCCTACTGACAAGACTTTCTGGTCACCTAAGGGCAAGGAAAGGCCTACTCCCATGGAATTTTTCAGACTTGGGAGAAGCACCAGTGCTGAAGGGAAGCCACACCCTGCCCTGTTGACCACATGTGTTTCCATCAGAACAGGAAGGGGGATGAGTCTATGTAACCCAAGTGCTAGAATATCCTTGTTGAATATCTTTTTTATGCCATAGTTAAGTAAATCTGCTTTCTTTAATTGTTGAATAACCTATAAGTGTCTCACTGTGTTCTAAATCAGAATCCAAATGAACAGCCTGAGTCAGGCCCACCTATTACAGACCTGAACAACCCTATGCTAGGCACATTCACCCAAAAAGTCAAATATAGAAAGATCTGATACATAGTAAAATACTTACAGCAGCACTTTTTGTAGCAGTATAGAACTGGAACAAAGGTAACTAACTGATTACCAGGGAATGGCTAAGCAAGTTATGACAGGTGAAAAAAATGGACTGTTCCTACCAAATAAAAAAATGAATGGAGAAATATAGGAAAATTTAGAGGAATTTATACAAAGGGAGGGAAGCAGAATCAGGAACACAAATACAAGGTGACATTGATGTAAATATAAATGAAACCAGCAATAAGAAAAACAAAATGAAAATGAAAATTTTTCAAATATAATGGATAGGTTGCATCCCTGAAGAAGAGAAGAAAAAAAAAGTGCCTCTTTTCCTTCACAGAGACGAGGGAGTATGAATGAGGAACACAGAGGGGATGACTTTAACAGAGACATTTTTTCCCCTCTCTCTTTTATTCTTTGTTAATGTGGACATCTCTCATTGTAGGGAAGGAAGAAGGGATATATTTGGAAATGAAAGAGGTACAAAACAAAAATTAGGACATTAATAACAATTCTTAAAAGGGAAAGACAGACTCTGTAATTTTGTATTAGATTAGGGGCTAGGGATGAGGGTGGGACTCAAGTTCTGGGTGAATTGTACTGGGTCATTAATGGATGTAATTTTTTAGTCATTTTCAGTCATGTTCAACTCTTTGTGATCCCATTTGGAGTTTTCTTAGCAAAGATCCTGGAGTGGCTTGCCATTTCCTTCTCCAGCTTATTTTTACAGATGAGAAAACTAAGGCAAACAGGGTTAAGTGACTTGCCCAGGGTCACTCAGCTAGTAAGTGCCTGAAGCCAGATTTGAACTTAGGAAAATTAGTCTTCCTGACTCCAGGTCCAGTACTCTATCCACTGTGCAACCTAGCTGCCCTGAGTGGATACCTAAACCTCAAATTAAAAGTTCAAAGAGCTGAGATTTCTGCAATTCTTTCGAATATTGAAAACATTACCAATACTTAAGCCCTTAAATATCTATAGCATTTTATTTTCTTTGACTCTTTCCATAAGTTCATTATTTATTGAATGTCTAAGTAAAAAGATAAAAAGAGGTATATTTCATTTTTTTCCACTCAAAGAGTTAACTTGTACTCTAGTAGGGAAGATAGGGCATTCACAATTTTATGGCAAAGTAAATAAAGTGAGAACAAAAATGAATGACTAGAAAGTGCTATGATATCTAATGACAACATTCCCAGTTCATAGCCATAAGAAAGATGATCAGAGCTAAGTGACAGAGGGAATGGATGTCTTGGTTCCTATGTAAAGCAGATGGATTGAATCAAAAGCTTAAAGTAACTTATTGTAGGAAAATGTCAGCATGAAGCTTTTCCAGACGAATAATCCCACTTGGTTTCTGACAATCCATGAATAACCTTTAGTGCTTTTGCAAATCTTTGCATAGAAGTGACTGGTAATGGAGACACTTGCATATATATATGTACATACATAGTGCATATGTGTGTATATACACACATACATATATACACATGCACATACATATATATAAACACTTAGTGATTTTGGTCCAGACAAGTGATCTCTATGGTGCTGGGAATACTGGAGGTGAAAACTCCAAGTGATAAGATCAGGACCTTCTCTGCAATTTGTAGTCTTAGAGAATTGCCTGGGGGGGCAGTGTGAGACTATGTGACTTGCCCAGGGTAACACAGCCCATATATTTCAGAATAAGATCTTAATATTAATAATAATGATACTAATAACAACTAACATTTATATAGTGCTTACTATGTGCCAGGCCCTGTGCTAAGTACTTTACAATTAGTCTTAATTCTCACAACAATCCTGGGAGGTACATGCTATTATTATCTCCCTTTTACATATGAGGAAACAGAGGCAAATAGGGGTTAAGTGACTTGCCCAGGGTCATGAAGTTAGCACATGTCTGAGGTAAAATTTGAATTCAGTTCTTTGTGACTCCATGCCCAGCAGTCTGTACCCTATGGTGCCACCTAACTGACCAGGTCTTCTTTCTGATTTTAACCACTTTCAGTTCTTGATGATCTGATATGGTTTGTCTACTTTGTGGATAATTCACAATCGTATTTTAATCCTAGGCTAACTTCCTACTAAAAGAGATAATACTTTCTAGCTATTTCTTCCAAAGGTCAGTGAGTAAGTACTTAGAAAACTCCTATCAACTGTAATGGTATCCAAAATATACCATAATTAGTTAAAGATAGGTCCCTCAAATCACACATAATATTCCAAAGCCAAGGAGAAAAGAAAGTGAGGTTGTTTCATTCCTCCTCTCAAACAAGATTTTTTTTTGTTTTTCTGTTCATTTTTTTCATTTCATTATTTTTCTGTTCATCCCATTTCTCCTTAAATTATGTGTGTTGTTTGAGAGCAAGGACCTTGTCCTCTTCTTATGTATCTGGAATGATGATAACCACGTAACGAATATTTAATTAAGGATTCATTTAAAACAAATCAACACAGCTATACATTCTGTCACAAATACAGCATGTTGTTAGAAAGAAGCACCTCTGGTCAGCTTGTTAAGATTATTATAGTGACTTCAAAATCAGTATGTCTTTTCAAATCTAATGTCAATTAAGGAAGGAGGTCTGCTGGAATCTGTGGGCGGCAGTTCAGCAATTTGCCCCCACAGGGTCTTTAATTTTGTGGGTGATGATAAAGAAAAATTGTCACTAAGATTAAATTTAATTCAATTCAGTAAACAACTGGTATGTATCAAATGTGTGCAAAGTATTTTTCTAAGAGTTGGGCATGCCAAGAAGAGAAATGACAAATCCCTGGTCTCAAGGATCATTAAGAAGATGAGCTCATAGTGTGATGAAAAGAGAGGTTTTGGGTATGTGTTGGTCACCTTGAATGCTTGTGTGGGATTTGGAGGTCTGTTGCCCACATTTGGGGAAACTAAGCACTATGCCTGATTCCTATTTCCCCACAGTAAACTCTGGGTGGGGGCAATGAGCCAAAGTGAGAATATAATTCTTATGGGTCAGCTTCAAAGTAAACTTAATCCAGGTGAACTCTAGAGTATTAGGGGAATGAGGATTGTTGGGTTTTATTAATAGTATTTGTGTCCTCAACACCCAACTGAGTATTTTGCAAAGAGTAGCTCCTTAAAGACTGTTTACTGAATTTGAATTTGAATATTTGCTCAGAGAAAGATTATGCTTGTTGTCCAAAGTACAATAAATCAATCTGCAAATTCATTAAATTATGCTTTTTTGTAATAAGAACTGTGTTAGGCACTGGGGAGAAAAATGTAAAAGTAAAGGAATTCCTGTCCTTGAATAGCTAAGTCGAAAGTAATATCTGAGTTTGGAAAGTCTCATCATCACAGTTTTTGCCAGAAAATAATGAGGTGAGGTTTAGGCCTATTTTTTCCTTCAATTTTGGCTCCACCAACTTGTGAGTCTGCCCACAAAAGTATGTAGAAGTTATAATTTGTGTCAATAAAGAAAGTCCCCCAAACTACCAAAATGCTTCTTCACAAGTATTGAAGAAAAAAAAAAAACCTTAACATTACATAACCTCTCCCCAAAGGAATTTAAAAAGGAAATGACCTACACATACCAAAAAATATTTATAACAGTTCTTTCCATGGTAGGCACAAATTGGAAACCAGATGTGTTTAACCATTTTTGGGGAAATGGTTAAACAAATTGTAATATATGAATGTAATATTGTTATGCCATAAAAAAAAATGACAAAAGACAGTTTCAGAGGAAATTCAAAGACCTCTAAGAAATGATGGAGAGTAAAGGTAGCAGGGCGGCTAGGTGGTGCAGTGAGTAGAGCACTGGCCCTGGAGTCAGGAGGACCTGAGTTCAAATTCGACCTCAGACACAACACAAAAAAATGAGCCACGTGACCTTGGGCAAGTCACTTAACCCAAATTGCCCTCCCAAAAAAAGAGTTAAGGTAGAAAAATATATACAACATTACTCTAATTCTGAAAGAATATAGAACTCTGATTGACATACAGATAAACCATGAGTCTACTTTGTGTCAGAAAGAAATGGAGAAAGAAGAATATATACATGTTTGGACAGAGACAATGTGGGAGTTTTTATTTGTAGGACTATGCATCTATGTATAAGAAGCTAGGTGGTTCAGTAGATAGAATGCTGGGCCTGGAATCAAGAAGACATGATTTCAAATCCAGCCTCAGATGCTTACTGTGTGACCTTTGACACAAATCATTTAATGTCTTTTTGCCTTAAGCAGCTGCAGAAGGAAATGGCAAACCAGCATCTTTGCCAAGAAAACCCCACGTGAAATAGAGTCCACAGGGTCAAGAAGAGTCAGATAGGAATGAGTACAACAACAATGCATATATTTATGGAGGACTTCATATGGAGGACTTCATTTTTCAGGATTTTTTTTAAAGTTTGCTCATAGAGGAAAAGGTTAATAAAAAAAATTATGAGAAACAGTGTTATCAAAGACATGTTTTGAGAAACTTTGCATCGCAAAACAAGTCCACTCAAAACATAATTATTATTTTATTATTGAAATAAAATTATTTTGGTTATTTTATGTTTTAAATATCTATGTATTTTACATTATTTTGTGTTTAAAATTGTTTAGCATGCTAACAACAATGTAATGCATTCTTCAAAAAATAATTTTAATGAATTACATTGCTTCAAACCAATCTTACCCCCTAAGAATCTTTCAAGATGAATATTGTTTTGCCTGTTCTGAAGAGATCATTCTAGTCTGATAAATTCATAATAAATTAGTGATTTTGTTCTAGACCTACCTGACTTACACCGTTGTAACTGCTCATTCATTTAATGCAACATTCAGATGTAATGTCAAATATATAGAGGTGAAAAAGTATTGCAGTGAAATTCATGGAATGTAGTTCAGAAAGGCAACAGAGAAAGGCAGAAAAGGTCCACTGCCAAGGAGCAAGAAACAGAAAATCTACTGTTTACTCCATTGCCCACTAGCTGTGTCACTTTGGGCAAGCTAGTTAATCTCTCAGCCTCAGTGATCTCAACTAATTGGTCCTAAATTTGGAGTCAAGAAGGTCTGAGTTCAAATCTTACCTCAGATACCCTGGGCAGGTCACTTAAATTCTTGGTCTTATTTTCCCTATCTATAAAATGGCAACAATCATAGCAACTACCTTACTGAATGGCTATGAAGTTCAGATCATATAATTTATGTATATATTATATTTATCTGTATGTTACATATTAGGGATATATGTAATTTATATAATTCATATAAAATAATCCATTATCTCATCATTAACAAAACTAGACGTAAACCCTACCAAAAGAAAAGGAGTTGAACCATGTAATGTCTCAATGTTCCTTCAGGTTTCAAGAACTATCATTCTATTTCCTCACTATTCAGAAGAGCTAGGACAGGTCTAGTGAATGCCTTTTTCATCAAGTTCACAGAAAGTGGAGGCATGCCATATGGCCCCTACATAATAGACTGCTCTTATCACCCCTATCACTTTAACATCTTTAGTGAGAAGTAGCTATTGGATATGAAGTAATCAGCATTCAAAAGAAAGTGATTAGTGTGAGAATGTGCTGGAGTACATATTAGTCACACTACATTTACTAGAGAGTTTCTTAAGTTATCAATGTATAACTCAAAGCATCCAAAGGTATCACACACACACACACACACACACACACACATTGAAGTTTCTTGTTGCTATTCGTGTTGGCAAAGCATTATGAAAATGAAGTGCATTCTGTTCAGGACAATCTTGGTCCAAAGCAGAGAAAAATCAGTCCATGTTATAAAGTAAACTGAATCCTTCAGGAACACACACAGAATGTATTTTCACTACCTAAGGAAAGTTACTTGAGTAGGGAGTTTTTTTTAAGAGTTAATGCATTTCAGAGAAGTGTTAGTCATTATTTTTGGTTCAATGAAACCATTTGTCTTTAGCCTTAAGGAACTTTTACCTTTTGTGTGTTTTCAATGACTTGTGAATTAAAGGTTGTTTTACAATGAGTCCAGTCTCATTTCTCTGATTGAAAAAAAATGATTACATGGTCTCATTATTATCTAATGTGCCTAGCTAATTACTTATTATAAAATGGGGGGGGACAACTAATGTTCTACTAATAATTAGCTACCTCAGGATAGTGTTTTACAAAAGATCTCTGTAGCTTTGTGAACCTATTTTGTAAACATCTTGAAAAATTGCAGTTGTTTCCTTACCCTGTTTCTGAAAAATTTGTGAATAAAAAGGGAAATACTCTTTATGGATTTACTTTTAGGAGATGTTTGCTGAATGCCATGATACTCTCATCATGTCCCTTCTCCCACCATGAATTAACTACTTATTGTTTTGTTTTTTCCTATACTAAAATTAAGGTATATGATAACATCCATAAAACTGACCAAAAATGTCACATTTCCAGACATTTCCTAACACCTGAGTGTGCACAACATGTAGATAAAAATCTAGATGCTTGACTCAATTCTAGGTCTATCATCTGTATGTTAAAACATCCTGTCAGGGGTATAGGCACTCTCTTCCTGCCAGTATGAAACAGATTGATAGTGATGGCAAATGGAGAATGAGTGAGTTGTTGGTAAGTGGAAAAATCCAAGACATTTTCACTACTTCCCAGACTCTATTCAATCTTTATATACATAGAACCCCTAACCTCCCATGCTTCCTGATTGACTCATGCCTGAAACTGACTGGCTGGTATGGTGATACAGGTACTCCGAAATTCCCCTTGGGACAACTTCTTGTAGAGAGATTTAATAGCTATATAATTGAAGGACATGCATTTCCATAATCACCTGCTAAATTAATATAGTCATAGATGTGCTGTTCCCCACAGAGTATTAAGACTCAATCTACTCTTTTCAGCTTATTGAAAGTCCACTGCGAAAATAACAAAGAAAAACAAACAAAAAAAGAAAATAAAGCCTTTATCATTATAATAACCAAATTCTTCACCTGCCCTCCCTTCTTTGCAGACTTAAGGGATGAGTGTGGAGCATCATACAGGACAGCAGAATTTTCACTCCCAAATCCAGTGAATTTATAGGTTATTTCTGCTGAATTGCTTTTTCACATTGCTTTTTAAATCTTTGTTCAAAGGAATGTCTTTCTGGACATCGGAGAGATGAGACATAAATTCACAAAGAAGAATGAAGTAAAAACAGAAGTTGTTCATCAAAAAAAGTTAAGAAAAAACAAAAGTCCATTAACACAAAACATATGCCCTCCCCCTCAAAACTGTACTTTTCCTCTTCCCTGCTGCCACACTGACATAGGCACCTTATTTAAATGTTTAGCTAAAATATCTGTTGCACTGAACATGAACAAATATTTTCTCAAGTAAAGTGACTGAACTGACATGGAGACACCATTTGAAACAAGTTTTTTTCAAGGTGATTTTAAAATTAAACCAGGGGGACGAGGGGCAGCTAATAGGTGCTGCAGTGAATAGAGCACTGACCCTGGAGTCAGGAGGACCTGAGTTCAAATCTGGCCTCAAACACTTGACACTTACTATCTATGGGACCTTGGGCAAGTCACTTAACCCCAATTGCCTTGCTTCCTCCCCCCAAAAAAATAAACCCTAAAAATGGCCAGCTATAGCAAAGTTCTATTAGTGTATAGTTTGAAAAGGTTTGTGAATTAAAACATGAAAACTTATTCCCCATGTTTTGACTGAAGTCACCAGTTTAGTCAAATAATCAATTCAGAGAAAGCAGCACCTCAAACATCAAAGACGGAGACAATATAGTTTTTATTTTTTCTGTTCCAACTTGCTGATTCTTTTCCTTAACTTTAAATCCTTAAAAATAACCTGATAGTACTCTAATTTTCCTTTTCTTTTAACATATCACTGCATATTTGTAAATTCAAACAGACTGTGTTTTGTTTCAAGTGAGGTTTCAGATAATTCTTTTTTTGGGGGGAGGAGGGAAACATTTGCTGTGTTAATGAACTTGACCTTTCCTAACAATAAGCTGATTTTGTTGAGAAAATGTAGTCACTGAAATTTATAGAGGAGGAGAAATGGAAATGGTTTTACTAGAAAAGGAGAAGGGATTTCCCCAAAAGGAAATTCTTGACATTTTCAATGAAAGAGGATGAGAATGTATGTTGAGAGAAAGGAAATTCTAGAGTTGTAGTGTGTCTCTAGTAGAAGTAAGATGATCACCTATATGATGCCCAAAGGCAGAGGATTAGAAGCAAGCTGACTAAAACCACCAGAAGTAGGTCAGTGGAAGAGGAAGAGATTAATACTTTACAAACCTCTACAATTACCGGGAGTTATTCAGACGGTTTGGAAAGGGAGCTCTAAAGTGCTTCTCTTTCTGGCGGAAATCAACATCAAGGGGTGTAAGTCTTGGGATGACTATATGGAGCTCTGTGAGAGAGTTATATTGCCTTACCCAATGTGTAACAACAAGTTCAGTTCTCTTTCAAGGGAAACATATAAATATCACAAATATTTTAAGAGTTTTCTTTATTTGAACTTTTTGAGGATTTTTCACTTGCATTTTCTGTAGGGTGAAATAAAAAAAATTATCTATATTTTATATGCATGTTATCTTGAGCACTAATACAGGACTTCTAGATTTTTTTTGTGCACATTTGTATAAACCTAATTTTTTTTAAGGTGCAGCTAATGGAGCAGTGGGTAGAGCACAAGTCCTAGAGTCAAGAAGGCCTGAGTTAGAAATGACTAAAACACACGAACAACAACATCTTCAGTATATTTTGATATTTCCTTTTGGTAAAGGGAAATATGCTGAAGGAGAATGTAAATTCTGAGGGAATCAGTCCCCAGGATCAGACACTATAAGTAAAAGTCAAGGACTTGGGATCCCATGCTATAGGTTTCATATAGATAATCTGAATCCAATGGAATTCTAAAGGAACCTTTGGGACCCCAAACTCAGAATCATTAGAGTAGGATTAAGTATTTATTTAGCATTTTCAGATTCTTAAAACATGATTGCCTTCCATGAATGCCCTGAAATCATGTTTTATTCTGTATAACCTAGTTGTAACTTTTAGATCTTCTGTCCCTATTGGAAGAAAAGAATAGTTATTATGACGAAGTTACTATTTTTTGTTTTTCAGTCATTTTGAGTCATATCTGACTCTCTGTGACCCCATTTGGGGTTTTCCTGACAGAGATACTGAAGTGGTTTGCCATTTCCTTCTCCAGCTCATTTTAGAGATGAGGAACTGAGATAAATAGGATTAAGTGACTTGCCCAGGGTCACACAGCTAGTAAATGTCTGAGGCCAGATTGGAAGTCATGAAAATGAATCTTCCTGACTGTAGGCCTGTCACTCCACTCACCGTGCCACAAAGCTGTCCTAGAATTTCTACAGAGGAGCTTAAATAGTTTATATAACTATTTAAAGTAAAAGACACCATACTCTTTGATAGCAGTGACAAATATATTCCTTGCACCTTAATTTTTTTCTGCCACAGATACCCCTCAGTAATCCAAAGTGAAAACAAGATTTGCTTTAGGATACAGGAAGAAAGAAATTTCAATTTCCAAAGGAAATTGTGTATCAGCATCTACATTTTTTGGGGGTAAAAGGTAGATGTGTATTGGTCTAGATATTGACTCAACAAATATCCTTATAGTATTAAAGCATTTTTGACAAATATTAAATATTTTTTATCATTCTTCTTGCTTTTTTTTGCAAAAACATGCCTAAATTAATAGCTAGATTATAGTAGCATATTTATTGCCAGCTTTCCTAAAATCTCACAAAAATGTTGTTCGTCTCCTTTTGAATGGTATGGAAAGATATCAAGCTGGGAAAGGCAATTTCCCAGAACTGACATTTTGCTTCTTAGCAAATCTCAGTGTTGCCTCTGTGCCTGTCATTCAGAGTATACTTTAGATGAGCTGTCTATACACTGTCTCATCCTTTAGGACCTGTATTTATAAATATTTGATGATAAATAATTGTAGATGTCCAAAAAGTCCCTTGAAAATCATTCATAGGAATAACATGGGGTACAGAAAAAAAAAGGTTTGGGTAGAAGGAAAAGTGAGAACATGCCCAAATTTGAAAGCACTCAGGTGTTTGGCATTGTAACAGGGATGGTGTCTCCACGTTTTAGAGATAAAACATTGTGTTTAAGAGTCCTAAAAAGTTAATACTATTGCATTTTTATGTGTGTTCAGCTTGACTTCTCATGGTCTTCCCCATTTCCATCAAAGTGGGGCTGGAAAAAAAAAAAGATTCTTGGCAGAATTCTGATTGGTGGCAGGAAGATAATGAAGTTTTAAACAGCCTGATAGATACGTTTTCCCAAGATCAGTGCTCTCCTGAAAAATAACTAACCTGACCAAAATTTACTAGCTTATCTTCAATTAACTGTATCACCTCCTTCCTCACTCTAATTTTTGTTCTTTCCTTAGTACTCCCATCCCAAAAGATGTAGTGTACTTTAGGGCAGGGGTTATCTTTTGCCTCTCTGTATCCATAGCACTTAGCACAGGGCCTGGAACATAATAGGTTCTTAATAAATGTTTTTTTGAATTGAAAAATATATTCTCCAAGAATCTGATATACTTTGAGAATGTAAGAGCTATGTCAAGGAGCTAATTTATTCTATCAATTCCCAGTCCTTGAGGACAGAAATGTTTTCTCAATTTATTTCTTTATTCTTCCGACCAATCCTGCAGAATGCCATCTACAGAGTAGGTGTTTATGAGGTGCTTTTTGAATCAGACTAAATGTTTCTTTCAGTTTTAGGTCACCTGACTAAGCATATGGTAGACTGGACATATTTCCTAGTCCCTATGAAATGAACTGACAAAGGAAAAAGAAAAGATAAAACAGAAAGAGAAAATGAGAAAATGTGCCAGATTTAGAGCAATGAGAGTTGAATCCACAGGGCGGGGGGGGGGGGGGGGAAAGAACCCTGCCAAGAAAAAAATCCTTCTGAATTAGCACTGGAGAACTAATCTTTTGACTTTTCACTTAGTACCCCTATTCCAGACCACAATAATTTAAAGGAAAAACAGCATCGAAAAGAATGAGAATTTGGGATAGTGCAATGACTAATAGTGATTCTGAATTGATGATAAAGGATACATACATTCCTTTTCTCAGCAGAGGGATATACTTTCAGGCAGGGCAAAAGTGATGACCTGTCTTGCTGAACTTCAACTAGGTAACACCAGGTCCAAAAAAGAATATTTAGTTTATTTTTTAAAAGGATCCAACAAGCATGGATTAAGTCCTTCCTTAACATAGAGGTACCTGAAAATAACTCACCAATGAGACAACAGGGCTTCAGGTGTAGAAGAAGAAGGTTGGTGATGCATGGTGGTCAAGTCTGGAGAGTAAAGCCTGGCTGGTCTTCAGCCTTCTTCAAAATGAAGGCTCCAGGAAAAACTCATCAATGAAAACTTTTTTCAAAGCAACCCTCTACACTCAGTAGCACAAATCACATTATCTCCAGTTTTAGAGATGAGGAACCTGAAGTTGTGAGAGGTTTAGTGAGTGGTCACTTAGTGACCATGGTTATGAAACTGTTCAGGGTCAGGTGTTGGATTGAAACCCCTATTACCCAGACTCCAAATATAGTATTTTTTGTACCACACAGTTCTGCATACTATGAGTATTATGTA
Source organism: Petaurus breviceps papuanus (assembly GCF_028583685.1). Taxonomy (NCBI): domain Eukaryota; kingdom Metazoa; phylum Chordata; class Mammalia; order Diprotodontia; family Petauridae; genus Petaurus; species Petaurus breviceps. The sequence goes on along the minus strand of NW_027185597.1, from coordinate 4,764,210 downwards.
AGGACATTTTACTAGGCTTATGAATTTTGTTGTGGATATTAACTGCTGCAATTTGGCTGTTATTTTAAAGCACATTAGCAAAAATTATTGGAAAAGAAAAGGAGCAAATATTTTCAAATAAGAAAAGTTCTCCCTTTTCTCTGAAAAAATGACATGAAGATGCAAAAAATGAAAATAATTCCTGTGTTAACCTAGTGAAATGGAGAGAGGTCAATATTTAACATCCCCGTGAGTTAGAATTCCACTACTACTTTTACCAAATAAGTCTTGCCTTGTGATTTATGGAATATTATTCATTAATCTCAACAGAATGTCTGGGTTTCCAATTCCATGACTCTATGGCTTGCTTTTATTACTGGAACCAAAAGAAGTCTTTTAAGCTACTGAATATATTACATAATGGTGATAACTTCAAAAAGTGTCATTATTGTTTATAAAAGCCAGTTTATTGGTGTAGCTATGATTACCTGTGTCACCTTCATGCCATTAGCTATGAAACCAGTTATCAGTGGCTATCTAGGTTTTCACTGAATGAAACCAGGCTAGGCTACCCATATTCCTAAAGAAATACAATCATGAAGAAAAAAAAACCTAGGGTGACACAAATGGACTAGTAGATAGTGGGAAAAACTGAGCCACCACTTTTGATTTTATTTTCATCAGTGTCTTTCCAATACCCCAACTCTAAGGGATATGATTTTGTCACTGTGCTAATGGTGTACACTCCTTCTTTCAGTGATACAGTTCAATTGAACAGCTATTGCCTCTATATGGAATAATGGATAGGATGCTGACCTTGGAAGTCAGGAAGACAAATTCAAATTCTGCCTGGCAGCTGAGTGACCCTGGGCAAGTCATTTAACCTCTTTCAATCTCAGTTTCTTTATTTGTAAATACATGGAGATAATAATAGCACCTTCCTTCTAGGGTTGTTGTAAGGATCTGAGACCATATTTATAAAGCATTTTACAAATCTTTAAAAGATATATAAATGATAAGTGATAATAAATCAAATTTAAATAAGCATATATTAAGTATTTACTATGTGTTTGAAGAAAGAAATAATTGGTGAAGGTTTTGCCAAGGTAGGAAAGTTAGGTATGATTAAAAGCCAAGGGAACAAGGAGATATAAATTCCTAAAGAATTATATGATTTAAACGTCTGACCACGGAGTCCACAGGAAGCCAGAAAAGGTAGATGGACTGCAATAAGGGATAGCAATCAAGGAATTTGTTGGACATTTTAATAATTAGCATTTCTATGGTGCTTTTAAGTTTGCAAAGCACTTTACAAATGTTTTCTCATTTGATCCTCACAATAACCTGGTGAAGTAGATGTTGTTATCCCTATTTCACCAGAGGAAAATGAAGCTGAGAGAGGTTGAGAGACTTATTCAGAGTCACACAGCTAGTAAATGTCTGAGACAGTATTCAAGAACTGAGATATTTCTGATTACAAGCCCAGCAGTTTCTCTGTCTCTCTCTCCCTCTGTGCCTCTCTCTCTCTCTCTCTCTTTCTCTCTCTCTCTCTCTCCCCTATTTTCGCTTTTCTCTCTCTCTTAACCATAAACCTCCAAAATACTCTCCTCTGCTTTCAAAATATTACCTCATTCTAGTTATAATCATATTCCTTAATCAATTCTCTATTTCATTTTCTACCTCTTCTTCTAATGGATTTAACTATTATTGTCATGGAAATGACTCTACTGTTCCATAGGGTCAAAAATATAGAGTTGAACTGGACTTTGGATGTCAAGTCCAGTTCCCTCACTTTACAGATGAAGCAACAGAAGCCCAAGGTAAAACACTTACCCAAGGCCACACAAAGAGTAAGGGGCAGAGCAGGTATTTGAACCTAAGTCTTTTAACTCAAAATCTAGGACTCTTTCAATTTTACCACAATGCTTCCCAAGCTACTAAAGATAATCCATTCTGAAGACCTATTGTCAAACACTAACAGCATGACTTGAAATGAAAAAGCATATGCCTTATCTCTCCTAACTTCCCCATTTTTATCAGGGGTACCATGATTACTTTTGCAGTCATTACAGTCTTGTTGAACTCTTTTTGACTCCATTTGGGGTTTTCTTGGCAAAGATACTATTTTGCCATTTCCTTCTCTAGTTCACTTTACAGATAAGGAAAATGAAACAGAGTTAAGTGACTTGCCCAGGGTCATACAGCTAATAAGAGTCTGAGGCTGGATTTGCACTTACATCTTCCTGACTCCAGGCCCAGTGCTCTATTCATTGTGTCACCTAGCTGTACATCATAATTATTGCAACTAATTAACTCGAAACCTTAGAATTCACCTTTGATCCTCCTCTACTTCATTACCTGTGTTAAGTCCTGGCAGTTCTGCAATTCAGTTTAAGTGAATTCACTCAATCCACTTCCCATCTGCAGCTTGACTTGGTTTCAACTACATAGAACAAGATCCCTTCTGGTATCTTTCCCCCTGCCCTTCCTTTCCAGGTTCTGTGTATTGTCTTCCAATGTTAGAAGATAAGCTCCTTGAAGGCAGGGACTGTTTTCTTATTATTTATGTCCCCAATGCCTAGCTAGCCTAGTGTCTGGCCCACAGTGGGTAATTAATGTTTGTTCAAGTAAACTGAAATGAATTTGATTTGAATCAACATATGTTAAACACTTAATATGTACAAAGCACTGGCGATACAAGTAAAGCATATACTATTAGTTCAATTAAACAGATTCACACATGGAAGCTCAGAAAGGTTAATTAACTTGTCCAAGATCACACAACAAAGAAATTGACTGCGCCAAGACTTTAACACTGATCCACTGACTCCAAATTCAGTCTTTTTTTCCCCTTTTCAACCATGCCATCCACGCTGCCAGCAGAAGTAGATGTTCATTATCTCTTTGACTGTATTTTTAGATAGAATATATTTATAGATGATTCATCCTAATCTCCAACTACAGTCTATCCATGAGTGAAATGACTGCCTGTCTTCCTTCCTTGCTGGCTTTCCTCTTTCCCTTCTTCCTGCCAGTCTATTTTTTAGTTCCTGCTGGAGAGTTCTCATGCCCTCTAATTGGAACTGTTGATATCCTGGGGCTATAAGCAATAATGACCAGGAATTATGGCTGATTCATCTTGTTATCACCCTCACTGCTTACCATAATATCTTGCACATAGTAGGTGATTGAATCAATTGCCATAGGAAGCAGCATATTTCTCACAAAAATACAATGCCTTTTCCCTGCAGTGGCCTCCAATTAACATCACCCTCATCACTGCCCCCACACTTTAATGGACTGTTCATGAAAGTATAAATTACTCCCAATAGATAATTACACATCTGAGAATAAAGAATACAGTGAGAAAAATGTAAGAAAAGAGGAGTGATTATCTCATTACAACTGCAACATTTATTATTTATTTATTCTTATCAGTTCAGAAGGAGTACCTTAAGAAATGACACCTATGGTAATTATACCCCAATTATCCCCAAGATATCTCAGAACTACCAGTAAAACACTAAAATGCAGACACTTGTCTGATCTTGACTCATTAATATAGGAATCGAGGCCTCATAGGTGTTGTTGAAAAATGATATTATTGTTTTATTGTGTGGTCTCCATTTTCCACTCATTCTACAAATATACTTCAGTTTGCAAATATTAAATTTTTTTTGAATACAGGAAAAAAATTTTTGCTACAAAGGCATATTTCTTGTAGAATTTTTGGGACTGGCAATGCTAATAAATGTTAACTAAAAATTGGTGGGCAGACATATTTTAGTTCAATACTAACAGAATTGATTCTGGTGTAACGATGACATCAAACAAATGATCAGTAGTGGTTGTTAGCCCTCCTGAATTAAGTGATATTAGCATACTGAAAAATATTTGAGGCTTTCTGCTCCCTTTCTCAAATCCTAGTGCCTTCTAATAAAGACTAGCAGTCCTTAATGCTTGTTCATTTGATGCATAAACCTTTGGGTAGCTGCAGCAGATGGTTCACACAGTCAGAGAGCACACACAGAATTGTATAGCTCAACCCAACCCCACACTGATTTTGTTGCTGTCAAATTTCTCCTAACTTTGGATTTTGCACACTGGAAGCCACATCTTTACTGTGTTTGATTCACTGCCAAACTTTGGTTGAAATTAATGAAAATTATGCTGGAAAAGCATCCCTTTGTGACCCTATTTTCTATGCAGCTCCCTCTGGCACTTGGCATTTTCCTTTTTTTGAATTGGCTGTGGGTTGTACTACATCAGAGCAAAGTTATGACTTGGTGATTCTGGGACCTCTTCTGAAGAGACTCACCCCCTCATTGCTTCAAGCCCCTAGTTATTTAACATTTCAGAAAACATATCTTTTATGATAAATGAATTTTGCTGTGAAATCATGTCTAACACAGAGAAGTGTTAAAGAAGCATGCTTCTTAACTAGAATGATCTGTGTCCAAAAATACATGAAAAAGCCTAGTAATTATTTGGGGAGAATGTGAAAATCCTTTAAAATTAATGTATACTCTCCTGCTTTCTTTAAAAGAGAATATATAGCAGAATTTAAATTTCTTTTTTTTCTGATTTAGCATCATGAACATCAATTATTGTGATGTTTTAGATGGAGCTTCAGTTACAGATATCAGCTGGAATGAGGTACCAGACAAAATGGTTACTGACCTCCATGGTGACATAACTCTATTTTTTTAAAGACTCTCCCCCTCCACCCCACCACCTTTCCCCCACTGCCCATGTTAGTTTTTAGGTCATTTGCCTGCTTCTAATAAAGCTAGAATGAGACTTATGCTACATGATCTCCTGGATAGTATAATAGCAGCTGCCTTTATGTAAAATTAATTAATAAATCAAAGGCTGGGGGAGATTCCTCCCAAATGGTTATTTCACCCACTAGAAGAGCTTCCTTTTCAGAATTGTTCTGAGTGTCTTTTGATTCATAGGGAGTATTATACCATTATCTTCATTGCTAATATAACACAAATGATACCTCATTGTCATTTTCCATCCAGTCTTTTATGTTTCTTGAACTAAGTTTTTTAAATGGGGAAAATGAAGCAGAAGTATCCCTCATAATCTGAAAATTTTTTTGTAATGTGTTGTTGGATTTATTTCATGGACCATGAGTTCTTCATTAATACTATCATGATTCAGAAGAAGGTGAGAATGAAGAGAGAGGAGAGAAGGAAAAGAGAGAAAAGGAAAGAGGAGGAGAGAGGAAGAGGATGAAGAAAGGTAGGAGAGCAGAGAGAGAAAAGAAGAGGGATGAAGTAAGAGGGAGAAGGAAGAGAGAAGAAGAGTAAGGGTAGAGAAGATAGGAGAAGGGAAAGAAAGGAGAGGAGAAATAAAAGGGGAAGAAAGAGGAGAAGAAAGGAGAGACAATAGGGAGGAGGAGAGCAAGAAAGGAGAGGAGGAGAAAAGAGAAGGTAGAGAAGGAGAATAGGAAGGCAATGAGAAAGAAAAATCAAGAGGGAGATAAGGGGGAAGAGGAATAGGAGAGGTAGAAAAGGGAAACAAGAGAATAATTTTGTGAACCGACCCTCTGCTCTCCTACCTTTCAAACTATAATGTTTGACGACAGAATTCAAAGTACACCAAAAATGACATCTTCAATGACTAAGATCAAGAGTTCTGAATAGTATGTACAAAACACACTGACTCTCATGAAACCTCCTACATAATAATATTTTATTCTGTGAATGAAAGTCTGATTCATAGTTTGTATCAATAAGATTGTGTGGGCAGGAAGGAAGGTGGCAAAAAATACTAACACTAACTCTAATTTCTCAGTGATTTCTGTATTTGTCTGGGAATAGAACAACCTTCTTATCCTCAAGTGTGTGTGTGTGTGTGTGTGTGTGTGTGTGTGTGTGTATGTGTATATATATATGGTTCTGAACTTAACTTTCATCTAAGGTACAGAAATATGATCCAAACAGTCAGAAAACAGTCCCTCCTCTGTCTGTCCATTCATTTCCTTGTATTCTGTAATCTGTTGGTTTAACACTTTTGAAAACCCCAGAATGATGATATTTCATAAGCATCACAGGCTTCATATTTTAGGAGCCTGCAGCATTAACACATCTAAGGAGGAATCAACCTGTCTTTTCATGCATTCAGTTCACCAGCACCTGCTACAGTACAAGCTTGCAGAGCATACTGGTTTTTATCAGCATTGTAAAACTGTTAAGGAAAGTCATTGTCCAGAAATGAGTTCTTTGGAAAAAAAAAAAAGCCACAGCATTCATCTGCACCCTTGTAGTTTGCTGCTTGTTTCATTCCCCAGATCTAGATTCCTAACTCAGTATCTTACATGACAGAAGTAATTTCATTAATTAGTCCATTAACAAAAACAAAACCCAACCAAACAAACAAAAAACAACCAAGTCCCAGCTCTTTGCTTTTTCAGTTAGCCCAAAGGCAATCCATGTAGCCAAACCACATCAAAAACTATCTAGGTGCTATAATTTATCTAAGGCTGTCAGTAATTCTCAGTGGCTTCTGGTGACTTAGAACCTATTCCTATGTTCCTTCCTCCCCTCCCCCCAACTCCACAAAGAACAATTGTTCCTTCTGAGTTATAGTATATTATATAGATAAAACAATATACTTTACTACAAGTATCCAAATATCATAACATGGGTTCCGCACCTAGTCTTATTTTGCTGCTACAAAACAGACACAAATCTTTCTTATTATGGCTTTGTTTTTCACTCTATTATAGTGAACACCTAGTAGATTGTTGAACTATCCTGGTTGCAATGTCTCAAAGCAGGGCTCTCTGTGTTTATCTGTCATTCATTCTTTCAGTTAGACAATAAGCATTCGTTTAAGCACCTATTATACTACAGGCACTGTGCTAAGAGCTGGGAATACAAAGAAATGCAAAAACAAACCAAACCCAACAGTCTTAGCTCCCAGGGAGCTTACTGTCTATATAGATGCCAACATGCTGCCAACTTCACACAAATGATGTATACAGTATGAATGCAAGTATACTGAATGGACTAGGGCTTGATTTTCCCATTCAATCAATGCTTCCTTCTTCAAAACAGTGACAGTGACAACTTCCCATGAAAGTATTAATGAATACTTGAATTGGGAACTCTAGAATTTTCCTATATTGACATCTAACTCTTTAATTCTAGGTTATATCACTGTCCTATGATTAATGTATCCTTATTATGTGATTCAATGGTACCATTAGACTATTGGATTTAAACATAAACCTTAACCATTTTTGCAACTTGGACTGCATATGTCAATCTGGTGAAAACTAGGGACCCCTTTTCTGAATAATATTTTAAAAATGTATAATGTAAAATATATAGGATTACCAAGAAAAAAACAATTATAATAAGAGTTACCAAAAATATTTTTAAGTTCTCAACCTTAGGTTTAGAATCCCTGTCTTATAACTGCAAAAGGCTCATTATGGAAAATGCTATTTACATCCAAAAAAAAACCAATAGGGTTTGAATGCAGATCAAAGCACACTATTTGCTCTCTCTCTCTCTCTCTCTCTCTCTCTCTCTGTCTTGTTTCTTGTTTCTCATGATTCATCCCAATGGTTCTAATTCTTCCTTATCACATGACTAATGTGAATGTGAAAATATGTTTAATATGAATATATATGTAGAGCCTATATCAGATTGCATGCCATCTTGGGGAGAGAGGAGGAGAGGAAGGGGGAAAATTTTTAATACTCCAAAGTTTGTGGAACTGAATGTTGAAAAGTAAAAATAAATTAATTTTAATAAAAAAGAATCCCTGTTTTAGAGATTACTACTTAGGTCTAAATTTTGCTTGACTCTCCCGTGGTATAGATTCATTGTCTCTTTTATTTACCTTTCCTCATCCCCAAGTCCAGGCTGTCTGGTTCTCACTATTTTTATTCTGTGCTCTCTGGTGTCCATTCCTCTCTTTATTCTTTTTCACTTCCTACATCCTTCTGCTCTTTTTCCTCTTCTCTCCTTTCCTTTTTACTTCACTCATGCCTCTTAGTTTTTTTGACTATTGCTTTCTCTCATGTAACTATTTCCAGGCAATGAAGATATTCCTTTTTTTCAATCACTAAGCCAACCAATAACATCACAGTAGTGCTATGATGGGATTTAGAGCTGTTGTCATCTGATTTCCTTGCTGTGGGCTGTACTGGGATGAGAGAAAGCTGTTTAGCTTCTATTGGCCCCAGATCTTGCACAAGGAATGACAAGAAGCCCCCAGCTTCCTTCATTACTTATGGCAGACAAAGCAAGAGTTCCTCCCCTCTACACTCAAAGGCTCAAAATTAAGAAACCAGGTACTTCAATGGGAACAACCATGCAGCAGGGCTGTTTAAGAATAGACCCACTAGGGGCTTATTGTTCTGTGCCTATGACACTGGAGTCTGGCAGGTGCTAAAAGAGGTGTTTCTCTTCCCCTTAGAGGATAAGCCAAACAAAAGTTCCAGCTTTTAGAATCTGCTTCACAGAACAGGTCAAAAAAGAGGCAAGACATTAGAATTAATAACTTCTGATGACAGTATAGCACACAGATTACCAAAATAAGATTAAGGAAGCCCTAAGGTAAAACCCCGAGAGTTTTAAAACCATGGTTGAATTGTTCCTATCTGAGGATATGAGGAGGGATAAAAAAGAAAACAGGAAATTATATCCTAGGCTATACAGTCAATTGGCAATGGGGATCAAGGTCTATCTTAATAGTCTATCTTAATACTTACTGGCTCACTGATCATGACAGGCACTTTATCTTTGAACCTCAGTTTCTTCATTTGTAAAATGAATGTTTTCATTCACTACTTGCTTAATAAATATAGAGGTGCTATAGGAGAATATGAGTTATTAACATCTTGATGTGATGACTAGAGGGAATGTGTCAGCGGAGTCACAGTCTGGGTTCCAGATTTCTAAAAAAAACATACTAAGGGTGGGGAAGGAGATGTCAGCTCTGGTTAAGCAATCCTGAAGATATAGGACTAGCACTGAACTGCCATCCAAACTCAGAATTAGAAGAAATTTAAACAGGAGGGAAGTAAAGAGAATAACAAATGTCCTCTAGTTTGTAGAAGACCAAAATTAAGGCATAACAAACTTTTTGTAAGCTGTTGAATTTTTCATCTAGCATGCTCATCACCCCAATTCTATTCTTCTCTGCAGTGTTCAACTGTAAAATCTCCTATATGTTTATTTTATGCATTTAAGCATATTATTCCTGGAAAGGGAGCATAGGCTTCACCAGACTGTCCAAGGAGTCCATGCCACACAAAAGATTAAGAACCTCTGGTGTGGATCCTTATCAAGTGATAAGGGCAAAAGAGCAGGGTGAGAGTAACTCCATACTTATCTCTCAATAGGGGAATCAGGGCTTGAGGTGTTAAGGAAACAAGGTAAAGGGACAAAAGCTGGAAGCTCAAAGAGGACATCAGTAATGAAAGACCTTGACTTTCTGCTGGTGGGGGCAATGCTGGGGGTGGGGGTGGAGGGGTATGTACTTATTAAAATTAGCAGTTGAAAGATCAACATTGTACCTCACGGCACCACACTACCCTTTGGGATACAGAAGCTAATCCTAGACAGTCTTAATTCAGCACAACTGGGGAGCATATGAAACAAGCTTGCTATTCCCTCTAACAATAATCATTCCAAGGGATCTAGGAGAGTAAAAAGGCCTTTAATCCCTTTTATATTAAATTTTCCCTGATGCGAATCAATCTGTAAACATTTACTTAGGTCCTACTATACATCAAGAACCATGGTAACACTGGTTATATAAAGACAAAAATGAAACAGCCTCAGTCCTCAAGAAGCTTACATTCTATGATGGAAAACAATATGTACACATAAAACTAAATGTAAAATATTCGGAAATTAATATCAGAATGCACTAGTATGTGGAGGGGTAGGGCAATAAAGAAAGGCCTTTTCTAATAGGTAGATTTTGACCTCTGAAGCTAAAGCTGAAGCTTTGAAGGGAGGAAAGAATTCTAGGAGGTAGAAGCAAAGAAAGAATTAATTCTAGTAACAGATCAGAATAGGTTGCGCAACAGCATGGAAATAGAATACTTAGATCAGGAACAGCAAGGAGGCCAGTTAGGCTGGGGCAAGAGTGTGTGAGGGAAATTGCATGCAATAAGCCTAGAAAGGTAGGCAGGAGCCAGATTACAAATTTCAAGTCAAGCCAACAAGAATTTATTTAGTTCTTATTACATGCCAGGAATTGTTTGGCTTTTAATGCCAAGCAGAGGTGTTCTGTACTTTGTACTAGATGTAATAGGAAACTATTGAAGAGTCTTGAGCAGGAAAGTGAGGTGATAGCTCAGGCTTGTTCTCTGGTGGTATTCTTAAAAGAAGAGAATGCCATTTATGGCAAAACTGTTCCTCTTGTGGGGCCTACGCACCAAAGTAGAGAAAGCTTATGTACCAGTATTCTGTTTGCCTGCCTGCCTAGAGATGGATGACATAGCAAAGAAGACATTGCCCTGGCCTCAAATAGCACTGTGGATGTATGGATATTTCTATATAAAGGGATATATATATATATATATAAATTGGATTTGAAAATTAAAATTTTTATAGCTACATGTAGCAAAAACTTAATAAATGCTTGCTGAATTGAATATGTATATAATTATAGGTATGTATTATATATGTATACATACATGTTGCATATATACACATAGGTAACGTGTATATATGTGTATGGATATTGATATGTATTTTATAAATACTGAAATGCCACATAAATTTCAGTAGGAATCCCAAAACTCTTCAGTAGAAGTTTTTAGTCATGGCATTTGTCATTCCCCATCATTTCAGCTGACTCTGTGAGCATAACAATAATGTGTTTATGTTAGTACCCTCACACAGGCTTGAAGTTTATAGATTTTATGTGCTCCCGGGGTGATTGATTTCATATTTTCAGAGGTCTAGCAAAAAAGATAAACCAGCCTGAATATTATAATGACAACAGTGGGAATGCAGCAAAATCACTAAATAGGAACTTACATTGGTCTTAATGAGCTCAGGTTTCATACTCAGAAAACAAAGGTTGGAATTACAGCTCCTGCACTTACTGGGCGAACCTGATTAAGTCACTTAACTTTTCTGAGGCTTGATTTCCTCATGGGTATAAAGTATAGAATATGTGTATGAGAATATATGCACCACTTACCTTATAAGGTTTTGTTTATAAATTTTAAAGTATTATATAAATGCAAACTGCACACCTGTATATACACACATATCACATACACATATACATGTATGTATATACATACATACATACATGACAAGCAATAGTTTATTATTTCGGAATGTAAATAACATTATGAGGACCTATGTTCCCCAGGGTCAGACCTATCATCTCTCCAGGTCTGTATTCTCTTGCTGATGATAATAACAACACAGGTTAGGGATTTACTGTCCATCAAGAATTTTGCTATTTGCAATTTACTATCCAATTTATATAATTTACTATCCAACAGAAGTAATTTTGTGTTCTTCTCTAGTTGTTTTTGTTTTCAAAAGACAAGAGGCAGGTGAAAAGGGGGAAGTCTCTATACACAGCAATCTTGGAACCGAGGCCTAGACCTGTACCATCTGACATATTCAAGGTTCTTTGAAGTAGGATGTTATTTATTGGCCCTTTAGAAAATAAAGTCTAAATTCCAGGATACAAGCTATCAACAGAGAAATAAGTCACAGGTACTCAGTCTAGTCACAGAATGTGCTTTTTAGAGATAAACAAATGACATTGGGTTTTCACAGTTGCCACTTATTTTACCAGGAGTGAATCCAGCTGTCATTTTGACCTTTAGTAAGAATCCAGGGGTGCCATAAGATTGTTGTTTTTGTTGTTATCATTCGTCCTTCATTCTTGACATTCATGACATCAGGAATGTGATATAATTATTTGCAAGTGAATTGGATTTAAGTGAGGGAGAGCTGTGCAAAGTCACCAGCCTCACTTTCTTTCCTAGAGTCATCCGGGTTCAAGATATAGATCAGGATGAATGGAAATGGGTCATTTTTACATGGAGACTTTTTTCTTATAGCCTTTTTTGAATTATCTATCCAGAAATCCTCAATCCCTCTCTTCCTCTGAAGTCCCATCTACTACTACCTAGCCTAAGATAGAGTTCCACAAGTAGTTTCATTCCTTATCTTCATTTGAATATGTTTTCCCCAATCCTTCAAATAATATGACTTAAGAGGTAAACACATTCTTACTGCATTCTAGGTGGTGACATTTCTTTCCAAAACTCTTCTCTCATCTCAACTGGTCTGGAAGTCACAAGGCCTAGGCTTTTATCTGCATTCTGCCCCTCAATAGCTGTGTGAGTTTGGGAACATTTCTGAGCCTTTGCCTCCTTATCAATAAAATGGGGTTAATACTATCCTACCTTGGCTACCTCCCAGAGTTGCCATGATGATCAAATGGAGAAGAAATATGGATATGCCATTTTAGACTGAATTTATGTGTCAAGCTACTATTGGTGATACAAAAAAAGGGCAAAAATAAGATCCTTGGCCTTGGAGGATTTCAAAGTCCAATTATTCTATTAAGTATATTTATTATGTGTTAGTACTGCACTCCACACTGGAGACCTAAAGAAAAACACTTCCTGGCTTCAAGGAGTTTATCCATCAAAGGAAACAATATACCTAATTATTTTCAAAGAAGCATTTACAGAAGTCATAGAAACCATTCATAATAGACACCTCTGTCAATCATTTCTGGTCCAGAGACAATCAAGTGTTAAGCTTGGAAATTGAGTTGAATTGGCAATTGAGGGGGTAGGCCTGAAGAGTAACTATATTTTAAGGTTTCATTTGTAGATTCAATATGAAAAAAGAACTATAATATTTAAGAAAACTAATTGGTCACCAGATCATTGACTATCTTTTTCTGTTAATTTACAAAGCTTTGGGGTGGGTGCTGTATAGGGAAGAAGAGGTTAGCAATGTAAAAGGCATCTCTAAAGTTTCATGGTACACTATTATACAAAGATAAAAGAGACCTTAGGCATCTAAGTCTAATCCCTGTATTTCAGAGATGAAGAAAATTAGGCCCTATGTTCCTGAAGAATGTCAGTTAATGACAATCATTTATTAAGTACTTGCTATGTGCCAGGAACTATGGTAAATGCTGAGAATACAAATAAAAGTACACAGAAAGACAGTCCCTGAAGTCAAGTTGCTTATATTCTAAGGGGGGGAGACATTGCATAAAAAGAAACAGTGGGGGAAGGGGACAAAAGAATTGGCAGATGAGTCTATAGGGCAGCTAAACAGGAAGTGAAATATGGCTGTCCTGAGTGCCCTCCTTAAAAATAAGTTCTGGGGAGATACATCCAATCATGGAGAAAGGCTGCAGAGGTGAAACACAATCTCTTCCAGACCAGGTAATGTTTTTGTTTGCTTGTTTGTTTTGTTTTCTATTTCAGATCCCTAGTGCGCAGTACAAGACCTTGCAAATTGCTTTTGCTGTTCTTTCAGTTAAGTCTGACTCTTTGTGACCCCATTTGAGGTTTTCTTGGCAAACATCATGAAGTGGTTTGCCATTTCCTTCTTCAGCTCATTTTACAGATGAGGAAACTGAGGCCAACAGGGCTAAGTGACTCGTACTTAACAGCTAGAGTGACCAGGCTCAGTACTCTATGCACTGTTCCACCTAGCTGTAAACCTCAGTTGCTGTTTGTTCTTCATTCTCAAAGAAGATCAGGACATCAGGAAAGTGAGGTCATGATTTGCAAATGAATTGGATGTGAGAGATGGCTGTGTAAAGTCACCAGCCTCACTTTCTACTCCAGAGCCATCTGAGTTCAGTGGCAAGATATAAATCAGGATGACCCCAGATGGCCCCTGATGCAGTGGGAGACCACGGCCTTTTAAAGTTAAAGTTTTTCCCAGTTCTCAATTTGACTGAGGCAACACCCATTCAGTATTTGAGGCGAGGTAAGAAATGAGGCAAAAAACAGCCTCTTTTACCTAGTAAAAGAGAAAAAATCAACCTGGGAGGGGAAGACTGTCTGTCTTTGGGTTTGACAAACCCAAAGACCCTAGTTTCCGGGATAAGAATTCACTATTTGACAAAAACTGCTAGGAAAACTGGAAAAACAGTATGGCAGAAACTAGGCATACACTACTATCTCATATGATATACCAAGATACTGCTTTTCACAGAGTATGGACAGAAGCATTTTGCTTCCTACCTAGATCTGAAATTAATAGTACAGTCAGGGAGATTAAAAACTGGTGGTATGACTGGACCCAATTATACATAAGTAATAAATCAGTGTCAAATTAAGAGGTCAGTGACATGATCAAGGTATGTACATGTTTATTAAATTTGCAGGTATAGGTCACAGGCTCATAGATTTAGAGTTGAAAGAGATCTGAGAGATCATCTAGTTCAAACTCCTCTTTCTATAAATGAAGGAACAGAGATCAAGACTGAAGAAATTACTTGCCTAAGGTCACCCAACTGGTAGGTCACAAAGTCATAGAAGTTGGATTTGAAGCCATGTTCCCTGTCTCCAAATCCACTTCTATTTCTTCTCTTTCACCTCCCAAACTGTGGTGAAATGGATAACATGCTAAGTGATAGATTCAGGAACCAAAGAGGTTAGAATGAGGTGTTAAATCTAATAAGATGAAAATGAATTAGGCATTTTTTAGTCATATCCAACTCTTTGGGACCCTAGTTGGGGTTTTCTTGGCAGAGATACTGGAGTGGTTTGTCACTTCCTTCTCTAGTTCATTTTACAGATGAGGAAATTGAGGCAAATAAGGTTAAGTGGCTTGTCCAGAGTCACACAGCTAGTAAGTGTCTGAGGCCAGATTTGAATTTATGAAGATGAATCTTCCTGATTCCAAGCCCAGAACTCTATCCACTCTACCACTTAGCTGTCCTTGTAGAAATACAATAAACTACAATTGGGTTGAAAAAAACTAGATTTATAAATTGGTAGGAATATTCCAACAATAGTTCATGTTAAAATATTTGGGACTCTTAGAAGATATGCAATATTTTTTAGACAAAATGTTGGAGAGCCAGTGCTAATCTTCTGTGATAGAAGGCATTTTTCATGGTAGGATCTGTACAGACATAAACTGACATTAAAACAGCACATGGTAAGACTTCTAGGGAAGGTGATACCTATCTTTCAGTACCTGAAAAGATGAGACTAGGTGGCCCAATGGAAAGAATACTGGACCTGGAGTCAGGAAGACCTGAGTTCAAACATGAACTGATATACTTCCTAGCTATGTGACACCGGGCAAGTCACTTACTCTCTCTTGTTCTCTATTTCCTGATCTAAAATAACAGCATTTACCTCCTGATTTGTTGTGAGGATCAAATGAGATAAAATTCACAAAATATTTTATAAACCTTAAAGTTCTATATAAGTGCTAGCTGTTATTATTACTTACTTCCAAGGACAAAATAATTTGAAATGGGAAGAAGGAGAGAGAGAGAGAGAGAGAGAGAGAGAGAGAGAGAGAGAGAGAG
>NW_027185597.1:4664225-4748600 GCF_028583685.1 Petaurus breviceps papuanus | reverse complement strand
GAGAGAGAGAGAGAGAGAGAGAGAGAGAGAGAGAGAGAGATTTAGGTTTGATATAAAGAAAACAATTCCTGCCTATTAGAGGCACCCAACAGAAAAATGAGCTTTATCAAGAAATAGCAAGTACCTCTATACCAGAGGCCTTCAAGCACAGTGTGGATTTTCCATTTATTATTCCACTCTCTGCAGAGAGAGTTCTTGGTCAGCTACGTTGTATACTAGGTGACCTTTATGATACCTTCCAATTCTGGAATGTTATGTTTATCTAGCAAGCAATGCTACCTCATTGTCTGCCATAAGCTTCCTGAAATATATTCTTTGGGTTTCCTCTCTAATACCAGTATTTTTCATTCTCTCCTTTATACTTGTGGAATTGGTTTCCAAAGGCTAAGAAACAGACCTGTGTTTCTTTTTTAAATGAAATGCTCCAGAGAGAAGCAAAATGTGTCCGCCAAAGATAGGCGGCTAGCACAGGAATACTATCTTCTTATGTATGCTTTATTTTCTATCTTCTATTTATTCACACATAGTAATTTACATTTGCAGTATTTTACCAGATTGCTTGACCCATTTCCTTATACATCTGGGACTGAACTCTGCATTTCAGTTCTCATATGCTCTCACCAAAATCTGGATTCAGATTTTCCTATGAACATCTAAGGGGGAGGGGAATGAAGTAAACACACAAATCTATGAAGAGTATATGAAAATAGAAAATTTAAATGTGGGTGAACTTTAAGAGTAGAAAGATCAAAGTCACTCTGTGTGTGTGTGTTTGTATGTGATTTGTGTGTGGGGGGAGGGAGAGAGAGAACAAAAATTGTGATATCCTTGTCATTTCATTTCATTTTGATTTACAGCTAAGAGGTTTAATCCAATTCCATATAATGCACAGAGAGTCAGGAAAACAAGCAGCAAAGGTGCTTTAAAGTAATTCTCAGAACAAATAAGGAAAGAAAGATTTGGGATTAGTGTGATTGGGAGCAGGTACAGAGAAATCAGCTCTTTCCTTCTCTTGGGTTCTAAAAAGGCCATACCCCATCAAAGAACAACCTGCCTACTGAGAATAGTATGCATATTTTTCACCTATTTTAGGAAACTATGGCTATATTCAGAAATGAACAGAGCATTAAAAACAAAAGAGAAAAGCAAAGTCTGGCATTGTTAAGATATAAGTACTAACACTGGCACTTATACAACACATAGGAGATACACAGCAAATGTTTGTTGATTTGTATTTAGCACAAAGAAAATAAAACCACAATATTCAGTAATTTCCCAAAGTAAGGTAAGTAACATGTCACTGTTGAGGACAGTTCTTAGAATATAATTAGCATTTAATAAATGCTTTGTTATTTAATAAATATTTGTTAACTTTACTTAACGTGTTACCTGGGACTTAGATGAGGTTTCTGGGACTGGCATGTTACTTATGTATCTACCACAAATTCATTCTCAAAGTGAAAAAAAAAATGAAGCTTCTCTCACTGGGCAAGAAGTAAGAGTTCAACAACACTTTAGAGCTAATCGGTTCTAGGTGGCCATAATGACTGTTGAAATTTCTCAACATCATGCTCATCTATTTAATACAGAACCCTCTACCAAATAGAGGAATCACTAGTCTACTCTGGATCTTCCCAGATCATTTATTAACTCTGGTGCATTTATATAGGTTTAGTATTGGTAGAGTACAGTTTGATGACATCTTAATTTGATTCACAGATAGTAAAGGAACTACAGTTGCACTGTCCGGGGACCAGGATGGTATTCATGGACTAAGATGGGTTATTACTAAGAAATCATGAAATTAGGTCAATAATTTTTGCAAATAGTGTCTATAATCAGTCATGTAGAATTAATTTGGAAAGTACCTTTCTCCTGATATCCCTATTATATAAATACTTAATGAATAATAATTAATTGTTGATTATTTATCCAGCTTGTAATCATAGTGATTTTAAATATATACATATATACACATTTATATATTTACAGAACATAACAAAGATTGGAAATATCAAGTCATCTCCTAAAAGACACACAAAATGTTAAGAAATATATAGATCAAACATCATAAACTCAGAGCTAGAAGAGACATCAGAGGGCATTTTATGTATAAGGGAATCTTGTTTCCTCCATTTCTTCATTTGTAAAATTAATGGCAAACTACTCCAGTATCTTTGCCAAGGAGACGCCAAATGGGGTCATGAAGAGTCAGACACGACTGAATAACAATAATCTCAAAGAGCTCATATCTGAATAGGGGAGACAACATGTAAATGACTATGTGTATAAAAGACATATACAAAGCAGATGAGAAGTAATCTCAGAGGGAAAATCACCAGCAAATGGGTGAAAAGTGAAATACCTCATGAATGTAAAATTTGATCTTTCTGGAAGGAAAATAAGAGGTAGACATGAGCAAGTACAGGATTATAGGCATTGAGGACAACCAGGGGAAACATATGCATATGGGATATGAAATATTAAGAGTGAACACTTGAGTGTTTAGGGGGAGGAAAATATAAGAAAAATCTAAAGGGAAGAAGGGGCCAGGTTGTGGACAGCTGTAAATGCCAAAACAGAGCTTAAATGTGATCTTGGAGGAAATGGTAAATCAATACAGAAATAACCATAAACAATAAGGGAAAAGCAGAAGTGATGAAGAAGGAAATTAAAAGGAGCCAACATTCTAAAGTAAATATAATATTGTCTTCTGAGTTCAAATTTGGCCTATCATTTAAAAAGAAGTGCTTTGAAGGAGAGGAGGGAAAAACTGTTTGTTAGCCACCTACTATGTGGCAAACGTTGTGCTAAGTACTTCCCTGAGCCTAAATTTCTTCATTTCTGAAACTCAGAGATATCATTAAATCACTTCTCAAGTACCTGTCAACTGTTGATCTATGATCCTCTAATTTCAAATTGCTTTCTAGAATACTTGGATCAATTGGTAGCTCCACTATGTGCCTGTCTTTCTGCAATTTCTTTTATATTGATTACTCCCATTTTTGTCATGTTTATCAATTTATTGGCTAAGAGATGAAACTGCAGAGCTGCTCTGATGTGTATTTCTCTTATGTTTGGTAATTTGGAGTAATTTGTCATGTGTTTGTTCATCATTTGTAATTCTTTTAAGAACAATTTGTTCTTATTTTTTATATTATTTGTTCAAAATTCTTTGGTTATTCATTGAGGAATGATATAGTTATGTCTATATTTGTTATTATCCAAAAGGTCAAGTATATTTTATTCTTTTCAGAGGTAACTGATAAAAACTTGCTGCTTAATCATCAATTTTCCTCCTTATTTTAATGACACTAATTTTATTCAAAGGCTTTTTAATTTTATGAAATCAAAAGTTCCTCTCTTTTTTCTTTCGCTATTGACTCTATTGCTTCTTGTACTAAAAACTGTTTCCTAGTCATAATTATAAATGGCCTCTGATTTGGTTGTTTTCTGATTTTTTAATGGTATCACCTTTAATAGTTCACATATCTATTTTGAGTTTATTGCGTTTTATGGTATAAATTTTGGCTAAAATTAATCGGTAACTTGTTGCTGTCTAATTTTCCAGGGAGTTCTTATCAAATAGAGAGTACTTCCCCAGGTAATTTAAATATAAAATGCTAAATTATTGGGTTAGATAATTTCCAGTTCTCCCTTGCCTAATCTGTTTCACTTATCTACTTGTCTATTTTTAAACCAATTCCATACAGTTTTTATGACACTGACCACATTTTGAACTGCATCAAGGAGACAGAAGGAAAGCTACTAAAAATCTCTCCCCTTTCTTTCCATCACTGACTGGTTTTTATTATAGCCTATGAGTTTTAAAAGGTCTGGTATCTATAGGTAGAGCCCTAGTTTTACTTTCTGCCCTCTCTGGAGTTGGATAAATTCTTAGCAGTAACTACTTCTAGAAAATCTGAAACAGCCCCTAAGGGTATGCTTCAAATACATTTTCTCCTTATCCCTTTTTTCTTTGAAACTGAAGCTTTACCTTTTAGATAGCAGCAATGTCTCTTTGGAAAGACTCTCATGAACTCTTTCGCGTCATTTGCAATCACACACCTAGATAGCTACTTTTTTAGAGAGGGAAAAGTTTGATTCACCTCATCACAGTTGAAAGTTTGAATGAATTCTGTGGCTAAACTGAATAAATGTCAGTTCAGTAAAATTGACTTGAATTGATCTATCAAAATGAATTAATTATATACATTTATATTTGGGAAATACTGAGCAGAATTTGAATAAAAGGAATTAGAAAGACATTAAGAGATAAATAATCATTGTTCAGCTAAAGTCAAGAAAAGCAGAGAACACATTTAAACAATATTCCAGGTTTGGGGAAAATAGTAGAGATATACAAATTTTGCAAAGACAATTGACCATGTGGAATTTTGGGGGCATAGCTTGAGTATTATGAGCAGCTGTCTCCACATGAAAGAGTTATTTATTGGTCAAATACTAAGAATAAATAAATATGGCCATAATGATGGAAATGTGTTACCAAAGGAACAATAAGCACTTGGAAATGGAAAAGAAGGTTATCCTGTGGGAAAATTAAAAGAAGACAACCGAAATGGAAGGGGTTAAATGTGATTCTACAGAAGAAAAATTTAAGTGAGAGCTAGGCTAAAAGGTCCCCCTAAAGAAAGGGATAAGGCAATAGTAGAGGATAAGAAGGCAGAATTAGAAAAGTTAGCTAGTTAGATGCAACCATGAAAAGTCACTCCTCATTCTAAGCCAATGGGGGAAAAAGAGCTTAGCCATTGTCAATGCATAGCAGAAATTTTAAATAATAAAAAAATATAGACTAGCTTTACATTCACTAATGCTTAATTGCTGCAGTGCCAGCAGAAAATTGTGAAGACTTTGAACCTGAATTACATGGTAGAGAACATAGCCTAACTCTGATACTGTGGCAGAATATTCAATTAACCTAGATTGGACAGAGTAGAGGCCTATGGCTATAGTTGTGGATAGATTCATCTAACTCATCTCAGCAGGAAGGAAAAACCTGTTAAAGAGTCTATTACTGAGATTACTAGATGTCCCTTCAAATGTGTTAAAGGTAATTGAGACCAATTGTGTCCTGTGAATAGGGACAGTGCTACAGCTTAGATGGCCAAAATATGGCAAACATACTCCAATTTCATATGTAATTCACCAGGGCTAAACTGCCAGGAAAGTACATCCGCAGAAAATACCTATTATTCTGGAGTCTGCTATTAACAGAACTTCAAAGCACAGGCTGAATGACAGGAACAGGGGCTCTTACTCTGTGGTCTATGTATAGATTACATGGGGTCCAAGAACTTGAATGAGAAAATGAAATATATCTTTATTTCCATTAATCTTTATTTTCCTTTTTGATCCCATGTGTTTTATTTAGGTATTTTAAAAACATTTTTAAAAGAATTGTTTCATAGGCTTTCTCAGCTTGCCAAAAAGAATCAATCAAAAAAAGATTGTGTCTGTACTAGAATATTTAAAATTTTAATTCCTGTTCATAGAACCTAAAAAATATATTTCACAACAAAGCATAACCCCAAGGAAAATTTCCTGAACACTATGTTAGGAGATGATCTTAGAAACAGCATAGTGTTGTAGAAAGAGAGATGGACTAGTAGCTAGGAAAACCTGGGTTCAAAGTTTATCTCTGACAGATACTGGCTGTGTGATATTGGGCAGGTTACTTATCCTCTTAATGTTCTAGGACACATGTAGGGAACCTGTGACCTCAAGGCCACATGTGGCCTTTCAGGTCAGGTCCTTGGGTGTGGCCTTTTGACTGAGACCAAGTTTTACAGAACGAATCCTATTATTAGATTTGTTCTGTGAAGTTTAGATTCAGGCAGAGGGCTGCACTTGAGGACCTAGAAAGAGGGTCATGCAAGTTCCCCATCCTTGTCTAGGCAAATCTCTAGTACCGTTGTTATTAGTACCATTGCTGTTGTTTGTCCTTCATTCTTGAAGAGGACCAATGACATCATGAGGGTAATATCTTGACTTTCGAGTCAACTGGATATAAGTGAGGCAGGGCAGTACAAAGTCATCAGCCCCACTCCCTCCTCCAGAGTGATCTGAGTCCAGTGAAAAGACAGAGGTCAGGACAACTGACAGTGACCTCATGCAGTGACAGACCTTGGCCTTTTTAAGTTCTTTCCTTGTCTCAGTTTCTCTGAGGGAATACCCATTCAGTAACTAAAGGCTAGGTAAGAACTGAGGCAAAAGATGGCAGTTTGACTTCACAAAAGAATCAGTCTGGGAGAGGAAGACCCTCAGAGTTTCTAACCATAATAGAAACAACTGCTATTCATACTCACTCTGAACCAGCAAAGCCCAAACAATGAGCAAGCACGGCTTGGACTGGCACCTATTATTGGCCAATCAGTGAGAGTCAGAGTGATTTGGGTTTAAAGGCTTCATTTGAATAATTGACTTCATTGAAGCCTGGTTTTTCAGAGCTATAGTTCAAGAAATTATAAATGAAAACTACATAAGACAAAAGAGTTAGCTGTCCCAGTTTTCCAAAAAGAAAAAAAAAAGAAAGAATAAATAGGGAAGAAAAAAATCCCAGACCATAAATTACAAGAAGGTAACAATCTGTATTGTTAGAGGGAGTCTCCTCATCTGAAAGTTCCCTATACCAATAAAATCACAAATTTCATCCCCGTCATTATATTAAAAAGAAAAAAAAAATGTGAACTGTGATTGGGGGAGGGAATGAAGGTAATGGGGTGGTGAGAAATTACCTTAAATTCATAAAATTCCAGAGTTCATGGAGATTTTCTAGATCCAAGGCATTTCTCCAAGGGGTAGTAACCAAATAGGGAGTGGTAAGAAGGTCACCATCCCACCCTTCTCATGATGATGAATCACAGGATTGATACCAATAAAATCCTATTCCTCCATCACCTATTATTGTCCAACATTTCCTAATTCTGATTTATGACTTCCAGTGGTTAAGCAAATACTCGACCTTTTTCATTCTTTTCCAGCTTTAGTCCCACAGAGAGTTTAACTTAACCATGATCCAGGCTCATACAACAGCAGTTGTAGATATAAAATTTTAACCTGATGGCTGTGATAGGTGCCACCTGAGCCTCTGTGTTCCCAAGCAGCAGCCAGTGATAGAGTCCCTTCCCACATCATTTTTCATTTGAACTGGGGCAAAATGAATTTCAAAGGATGAGCAGGATTTTATACAATGTAAACCATATTACAGATCTAACATTATCTTTTTTTTTCTTCAGAAACCCACCCCTTTTCTAAATGTCCTTATTTCTGATGAGGGTGCCACCATAATTCTAGGTTCAGTCCTTTGATGTCATCCTCAACTCTTTAGTCCCCTTCACACCACAAACAGAACCACCATCTTAGTTGTTGACCTTACCACCTCTCTCCTATATTATTATGATAGCCTCCTAATTGGGCTCCCTTCCTGGTCTACCACTACTCCAATCCATTTTCCACATAGCTGACACAGTGATATTCATGTGACAGATTTTATCTTGTCACTCTCCCACTCAAACCATAGTCACTCCCAATTGACTCTAGGACCAAATATTTCATCTTCAAGTCATCCTTTTTAAAATGTCTATTTTTTCAGGGTTCATTATACATACATGCATATATATGTACATGTGTGAATATAGAAAAATTATTAGAATGCACATATGTAATTTATAATTACCTAAATATACATTAATAAAAGCTTATACTAAAAATAATTCTTCATAGTTGTATATAATCAAAAAAAGTTTGGACACTTCTGCTCTAGAGACAAGGAATGCAACTTAGAAGCAATAAACTCAGCATCATATATAAACACTAGTTATTTACATAGTACTTGAACCAATAAAGTCCCTGACTCAGGGGGCTTCTCTTAGATTTCTCAAGAGAAACCAAGAAAAGGCAGGAATAGCAACCCAAATGGCAGAAATAGTAATAGGAGTTTAAGATAATAAAATCATAGATTTCAAGCTGGAAACTACTTTGAAGATAAACAAGATGAATGCCCTTATTTTACAGATGAACATAATGAAATCAAGAGAGGTGATGTGACTTATTAAATGTTACATAATTATTGTCAGAGGTGGCATTCAAACCTAGGTCTTCCAAATTCATTACTCATTCCCTTTTCTAAGAGCTTTTGGATCATATTGAGGTTAGAGGACAATAGAAAGATAAAAGAGATTGAGACTTCTTTTTAGGTTTAGAGCCATAAATTTTTCCTGAAAAGAGATAATGAAAGCACTAGAAGCTATAATTTTATTGGTTTAGGGAGCTCCGGGATGGGAAAAATCCTTTTTACTATTTGGCCAATTCTGATTTTTAAGGAGTTATTTTCTTCATTATTTTTTGTGCCTCTTTTACCAAGTTGTTAATTCCTTTTCATAATATACTTACACAGTCTTCATTTATTTTTCTATTATTGCTCTTCATTGATTTTTAAAATATTAAAAAAAATCTCTTCCTTTAGCTCTTCTTGGAATTCATTTTGGGCTTGTGTCAAATTTCAATATTTTTCTGAGGTCTTGGTTGTAGTTTTTTTTTTTTTGCTTTTTGGAGGGTAATTGGGGTTAAGTGACTTGTCCAAGGTCACATGGCTAGGGTTTTTTTTTTCTGTGCATGTGTGTAAGTGTGCCAAATGTCTGAGGCCGGGTTCAAACTCAGGTCCTCCTGACTCCGGGACTGGTGCTCTATTCACTGCAGCACCTAGCTGCCCTGGTTGTAGAGTTTTTAAATCATTGACTTCTTCTGAGTTTGTGTCTTGAGTTTCCCCATCACCATTATAGATTTTTACAGACAGGTTTTTCATTGTGGTTTTTGTTTGCTCATTTTCCTAGACTACTTCTTGACTTTAGACTTTATATTAGAGTTGGACTTTGTTCACTTCTGAGAGGCAGGGGATTACTGGACTTAGCTTCTGTCTTTTAGGTCCTTCTGTTGCTTTCACAGATTTGTCTGGGGCCTATAAGTTTTGATACTGCCCAAATCATATGTTCTATATAAACGTCTGTTCACTGTGTTCCTTATATGAGCTGTGCTTCTCACAAAGCTAAGGCTCTCACTCCTTTTCAACTGATATTGCCCCTTTCTGCTCTAGATCTGTTATCCAGACTTGGGTAATGGGCAACAGAGCTGTCAAATCATACCTGATTCTGTTCCCACTGCTAGTACAGGAGTCCTTTGAGGTCTCTTTCTGCCTAGATTTGCAGTCTCCTTACCATCTCTGGGATCTGGGCAGCTTCCTGCTATTGTTTCCATAGCCACTAGTACAATTTCCACTACACTCCTGGTTATCCCCTATCCCGGGGTTTGCATATCTATTTTTTTCATCTTCATAAGCAGCCTTAGGCTGGAAAAATGACACTGCAAATTTCTCTTGGCTTTCTCACTCTGAAGTCAGTTTGCCATGTTTTTTGTTGTTATTGAAGAGGTTTTGGGGGAATTTTGATAACTGCGACCTTTTATGCCATCACTAGGGACTCTGTCCCTAAACTTCTTTCACCAATGATGGTCAGCAAATTCCCCGAAACTTACAATTTTAGAAAGTTGCCTAGGGCAATGAGAAATCAATTACTTTCTCAGGGTCAAAAGACTAGTTCAAATCAGAGGCAGGCCTTGAACCCAGATCTTCCTCACTTAGAGACCAATTTTCAACCATATAAGACTGCTTCTCTGAAAAGGTATGATTACTATAAAGGTGGGGGTATATATTTATTTAACAAGAGAAGAAGCAAGCACAAATATTGACAAGAGCTTGAGTTCACCTGAAATATAGGAACAAAGGATGGGAAAAAAGCAGCAGAAGAAAATGCAAGAGAAAGCTCACCAAATCATAATAAAATGTGCTAGATGCCTTGTGGCTGACAAAAATGTCTAAATTGCAAGGTAAGATGCATCTGAAACAGGAAGGGACATCTAAAATGCAGTTCTCCAAGGACTATGACAGATAGTCTCCAATGAAGAGGGAATGATTCTCATATGTACTTTCACAGATCCTGGAATTCTGGCACAAATATGGGAAAATGAGCTGAAATCACCATGCTGGAGGGGCAAATGCTAGGCAAATTCATATGAGGGACTTGATGACACTTTCTGGCAAATTAGTAATTTGTTGTTGTATTTGGCATTCTATATTTGCTCAGTTAAAATTCTTCACAGGTAATATGGAATAGAATTTAAATTTATAATGGGATGGAAATTAGGTTTTGATATAAGTCTAATTGGAGATTTTCTATCTACTGTTCCAGAATACATCTAGTTGGCAATATTAGTTGAAAGATAAAATTACCCAACCATGGAATATTTGATCATTGTTGTGGATAGTAATTGGAAACAGCACCACACCTTCGCAGATGTGACACACATTTATAATAACAGTTATTTTCTCTGATTTTTTTTTAATGCAGCCCATATGGAACTTCAAAATTGGGAGATAAAGGCATGGAATAATTCTTCCATAAGGTAAAATGCACCTGTATTTCTACAAAAAATAAATATTGATGTTTTATTTATTTTCATATTTGGAGTAAAGTTTCAGGGTTATGTTTGTTTTATAATATGTCCTTCCCTTCCTTACATGACTTCCTCAGTTTATGTAACCCTATACTTATGCTAATAGCCATGCTTCCATGACTTTTAATTTTTTTACATTAGTTCTTATTGTTAAAAGGAAAATAAATCATAATCTGGTGACCAACCCTCTGGTGATAATCATCGCCTATGAACCTGGTATCACACTGTAGGCAGTGTGCTTAAATTTGAAAAAAAAAGCCTTTGAGCCTGTGCTATTAATGGTGACAGAAGAACTTTAACTTGCATTAGTGCCATTGGGAGTATGCCATATTTGGTCTAGATAATATCAAAATGATGGACAGGAAATATGAGGATAAAATGGGATTAGATTACATGACAGAGGATGATCTATACTGAATGTAGATTTTTTGAAAATATTGATTTTTCCCCAGGGAGATGTTACTAAATTAAGGCAATTGGCATTAAGTATACAAGTAAAATATTTACTTTATTTCTAAGAATTACTTGCATGCTACAATTTGGAGTTAATTACTAGCTATGCTGTTTTGCATAGCTAAACTGTGGTACCCTTATAGTACCCTTACACTTTGGAAAAATAAAACACAACAGAACACATAAGAAATGAAGGATTGTACACAATGAAATTTAGAGCTAGGTAAGCTTGACAACTGGAGATATCAAGATGTGAAATGTGATTCTGCATTTCATTGTCTTTTTACATTTGGCACTCATTGAAGTATGCATTGGGCACACCAAGTAGAATCTATCAACAGGGAAGTATTAATAGAAAATTATTAATATTGAGAGTTTTAACAAGCACTGAAATTTGACTTGTAAGCCATCAAAATTGAACTATGTGAAGCAAGCCTCCTGCTTATTCTCAAAGAATCACAAAGATTGAAAATTAGCTTTTTGGTGATGGTGGTCTTGGATAGGTCCTTACATGAAGATACAGGTATATATAATGCATATATATATAAGTGTATATATATAATGTATATATAAGTGATAATAAATGGTAACTATATCTCCTTTCTTTCACAATTGTGATCTTTCTAGCCTGAGGGAATTTATTTCTATCTCAGCACAAGAAAACTTTGAGAATTATAGGAGATGTGATGGATATTTTGGTGTAGCAAGGATGAAAGCTGATATGAGTGATTTACCAACAGATGAGTGGGGTGAAGGAAGACTGCTATTCTACTTGAATAACATAATTATTGATTAATAGTATATTACCTTCTAGCTATTTGGAATTAGGATGTAATGCTGCATGGAGTTATTTTTAACAATAGATTTACAAGTTTATATTGAGCTATAAATGTCTCTCTTCCCATATGCACACTCTCTTATAATACTCCTCCTGTCCTACCTCCCCCCAAATTTATATACATTATTTTGAGTAAGATTCAGACTACCACATTGTTTTACTGGTTGAATGCTTAAGGTTGTTGTCAGGAAAGGCTATCTCTTTTCATAACAGTGTTATTAACAGGATCTTTGCTCATCAGTGTTATTAACAGGATCTTTGCTAATCATGGAGAGCATGGTGTGATTAGTTGATTGCCATCTATTTTGAAGATTAAAGTTCCAATATTACATATACTTTCCCTCTTTTATTGGTAGGTAACTTTAGACTTCAGCAATGTGGGAATTTATGATTCAAGTGAACCCAAAGGGTCAGGAAATGAGTGTATGTTTCTTGGCACTGGAGAGAAAGAACCTTTTGAAGTCTTTTGTTATGCTACACTGCATGACCCTTTAAAATCTAAAGAGACCCAGTCTTGTCTCTCCAAACTATAAATGAGGCAAAATGAAACAACATTTTAGGGCAGGTCATACAGTGGGATGAGATTTCAATTTGAGAGTACACTATAGGAGTCTAATTTCTCATATTGTTCTATGTGTAACAGAGATGATATGAGAAGGGAGCCATCTGGAAAGTTGATGGGAGTTCTGTGCCACTGGGAGAACAGAAGCTAGTGGCTAGAAAGACCTACCATAAAAAGTTAGTCTCCAAAATGTAGCTTGCTGTTTAGAGTTGTGACACTCATTTCTTAGATAACTTTCTCACTTACAAGAGATCCTTTTAGATACTGAAAGAATCATACATTTTTAAAAATGTTTATTTTGTAAGACAACCCTTCAGGATTACTTTTAAAATTCGTTTTTAATGGTGATTAATTCATCTATTCCCCAGTCTTTCTTCACTGACCTCAAAACTCTGATTGGGTTTGGCACTGTGACAAAATCTGGGTCATCAAAATCTTCACTGAAAAAGAGGAGGTGACTGCATAGCAATAAAATGACTTTCAGGGTGACATTATCCTGAATTTTCAGACAATTGGGTCCTGAAATTTAATTGCTATTAATTCTTCTATTTTTTTTTGTTGGGGAGGATAGTGACATAGATCTTTATGGCATAATTTAGAGATGTTACATAATTGTCCCACAGTGACCTTAATATAACTAGTATCACATAGATAAATTAAAATTGTTAGATTTTAACAAAAGAAAATATGTCTATTTTTGGGAAAGATGCTAAGGAAATATGTTCCCTGGTTGCTCTGCACTTGGTAGCTTTTGAAATGCTTGAAATAAAGCAGGAAAAAGGCTATGGAGAATGTTTTATGATTGCTGGTGGTCTAAAAATTTATAAATCATTAAGAATGGAAGATGACTTATGGTTCATCTGTCTTAACATTCTTATATTATAAATAAGGATACTAAGGACCAGATAGGAAAAGTGACTTACCTCAAATCACTGAGTTAGTTGCTAAGAGATCCACCAGTAGAAACTAGGCCTTTATGTATCTTAATCCATATTTTCCCTAAACAACACTGTGTTGATTCCAATAGCTAGCCCTTGATGTTTTGCATATATGTTTGAAAGTCCAACTGTGCCTACAAATTAGCTATAACAACAACAAAGTTTTCTCTTTAAATGCAAACCTATTATAGATCATCGATAATTTTATCGAGATATGGATTGTTTTAGGGTATTGTTTTCATGAAGTGATAATAATAACCATTGGTTATTATTATATCCATTCAACAGTCCCAGTACACTTTAAAAATTAAAAAAGGCACTGAGTTTTATTGTGTCTACACAATAGTTCAAAAAAAACTTTGAAAGGACTACATTAAATATAGTGAAATCTGTGACTTGTCTTTCAATGAGATGGCCACAATATTGAATTCTGAAGTGAAAGCATCTTAAGATCTAAGTGACCTTGGCAATTTATTGGGAATAGACCCCAAACTAATGGTACTTAATCTATTTTTGTGTTTTGGACCACTCTGGCAGTCTGGTGACATACAAACCCCTTCTCAGAATAATATTTTTAAAGTAAATTACAACAATGCTAAATTTTAGCTAGGGGTGTAGGAAAATAAAGACATAATTCCCCCCTCCCTCCATCCAACACCATAGACTTTCTAAAAATCTTTCTATAGACCAAGAGGTTTATGGACTCTAAGCTAAGAATTCCTGATTTAAGTAGATAGCTAAATGAATGTAGTTTAACATTTGGAAATCAAGCAGGGCATCACAAGAAATTTCTAACACTAAGTCAAAGTCAAGCCTCTGAGAGAAACTCTGTCCTTGGTATACGGGAAAGAGAAATACAAAGACACAAATAAGTCTGATAGCACTCTTCATCTTTGTTAGCTCTGGTCTTTGTTCCAAAGAGTTTGTTGTGTGGGATAAAGAATCTCCTCCAACAGAGGAAATGCCCAATTCTAGCTCAGGTAACAAGAAATAATCATACCTCCTGTAATGTCAATGGGATAAAAGATCTTCCTGCCCATTAATAAGCCTCACATGGGGCTCATTAAGGGAAGCTTGATTAGAGGAGGCTTGTTTTTCAGAAGTCCCACACCTTTTATTACTTTGTAATTAGGCAGTGGATCACAAGGTTTGTGGTGCCGTCTGACCCTGAAGAAGGGCATATATACTCTAAGGTTAGCATTTTGCTTTGGGGTTCACTCATTAGAAGAATGTTCTTGTGATTTGACCAGATGAGACTCTGAGTAGCCATTAAGGAGCCCCCTGGCTTTGAAAACCTCAGATGTTGGTGCTTTGCTCTCTGATAACTATGTATGTACTGCCTTAATCAGACAGTTGGATCTGTCTGTTGATCTGTGCTAATTTCTCAGACAGTCAGAAGCCCTGTCAGTCTTTATTCCTCTGCTTACATTTTCTCTGTATTTTCTTTGCATTTTCTCTGAAGTTCAGGGTCCTGACTTTTCCCCTGAATTAGTGAATGTAATTAGCAAACATTGTTAACCCCTCAAATATTTCCTAGTAAAGCAGATCTAGGAATCTGTGCTAGTAGCCATCCTGGGTATGCCAGCATGGTTGCCACTACACCTTATGAAAGAAAATCCAGAAAAGGCTTTCCTCTAATGTAATATCCAGGTATATTAGGGCTTCTGTATTTGTCAAAGAAAGACAGCAGAAAAATTTCTGGGTATTATGTTAAAAACTTATGGCATAACCTACTCAATATCTTATGAGAGAGAAGTACTGCTTCTAGCACAGCCTGACTCAGAAGATGGAAGCAAAAAAAGCCCCCTAACTTTTTGCTAACAACTTTCAGGAGTGGTGGGGAAATATTAAGCCATGTTAATTTTCAACAATGTCCAGCACAAAGCTATGTTCTAGGCCTAGAAGAGGCAGCTTAATGCTATCATTAGAAGACATCAAGGATCCTGCAGTGCCTAAGGCATTAGCTTTCCCTACATGTGTTTATCCTTCTGTCCCATAAGTCTTTTTTTTCTCTCTCTCTCTCTTTTTGTATCTCTTCTTTCTATCTCTGTCTCTTTCTCTCCATTCTTTCAGTCATTAAACAAGTCAGATTCTCAATACCTGATCCTTGATCCACCCCTCAGTTCCATTGGGGGGTAAAATGATGCTCTTTCTCACAAACAACAACATCCTTACTCAATAGCATCCTTGTTTCATGTTCCACAATTATGTGGATTACACACTCTCTTTCATAGTTACAAAGTCCAATACACATATCTAAGAAATAACTAAGAATGAGAAATATATAAACTAATATACGGTTATCAAGGGAGATTTCCTGCTACCAGGACCAGTAAATCTGACATCTTTTGGACATCGTTTCCCTTATACAGTAAGGAAATAGAGGTATACCATTCCTCCTATGGAGTATAGGCAAGTCCCTTCACATCTTATTTAGAAGACACTGATAATTCTTGATTGGTGTCCAGTTACTGGGGCAGTGTCTAAGACTATTTGCCCTGTAATGGAGTAAGTTAGCATAAGTCATAAATGCCAATAAAAATATCAGACTAAAGAGACTGTTGCTGGAAGATACATAAACAACCCTGTTTTTCAGCTTATTATAGAAACAACATAAGGCAGTTTACACCCAGCCTTCCTTTGTCTTAGTTAATTCAGTAAATCACTAGATAAATAATTATCTGTCTGAAATAGAAATTAACAATCCTACAAAAGAGACCCGTGTTTTTACATTTAATGGATTTGCACAAATGGGAATCTGACACATTTGTGGCCCTTCAGAATAGGATATAGCATACTGGAGAATATTACTGCTTTTATTCAGTAAACACTGTATTTATCTTAGGAGTCCAAAGAGATTTGTTTGTGAGATTCTAGGCCGGACAGCATGTTGAAGGAAAGAAGAGTTTAGTCTCAAAGTGAGTGTGTGAGAGTGAGAGGGGAGTTCCCTTATCTAGTATCAATCCCATGCCCTACCACCACTGTTGCCAGTGATATAAAAAAAATCAAGCAAGCAAAACAAATTTTAGAATTAAATGATTATTTTAAAAAATTTCTTTAAATAGTGTATGGTGTTTGGTAAACAAAGAAAAAGCTTCCATTCCCAG
Organism: Petaurus breviceps papuanus; assembly: GCF_028583685.1. NCBI lineage: Eukaryota > Metazoa > Chordata > Mammalia > Diprotodontia > Petauridae > Petaurus > Petaurus breviceps. Next base: position 4,732,175 of record NW_027185597.1, on the reverse strand, counting down.
GAAATTTATGTCATTCATCAAGCCCTGATTCATTATGCTGTAATCACATCTGGAATAGAATTGCTCTAAAACTGACCCCATAGTGACCAATATAATTACAAAACAGTCTGACATCTTCAAATATCTACTTTCTAAAACCCAGATGGACATTTAGAGTCTATTTTTTCTCTCATTTCTAGTGTTTCCAGATGAATTGGCTGCCTAGTGCAATTATCTAAAGGCCCTTCCTGTGTGTATCACACATCTGAGCAAGCCCAGATTGAACTTGGCTCCCAACTGACTGACGGTCTTTTTCATTTTTAAAGAAAAAAAAAAGGCAGGGAATGCAACCATACATGGACTATCACAATTAAGCTAGCTAGTCATAGTCATAATAACTTTTAGTAAGAGTGCTTCATCTCAGTTACTTTAGACCCTGTGCAACCTGTAGGGAAACAGTGGTTCAAGGAAAATGCATCCAAGAGAAGATTCTTTCTAAGAAGGTAACTTTAAAACAGGTTCTGTGGCAGGGAGCAAATTATTATACAACTATGGCATCCCTGAATGATCTCCATGAAAATATCCAGCTTGGTTAAAGTTGGCTAAGAAGCCTCTAGGTGATACAGTAGAGAGAACACTAGGTCTGGAGTTAGGAAGACTCATCTTCCTGAGTTCAAATCCAGTCTCAGACAAATTCAGTCACACATACACACTTACTAGCTGTGTGACCCTGGACAAGTCACTTAAGCCTGTTTGCCTCAGTTCTTCATATATATGTATATGTATATATATATATATATACATATACACACATACACATTTATATGTGTGTATATGTATATATATATATACACACACATATAATATTTTTAGTAATATACTGGTAGTATGTGTATATCATGAGCTGGAGAAAGAAATGGCAAACTATTCCATTATCTTTGCGAAGATAATCCTAAAAGTGGTCAAGAAGAGTTGAACATGACTGAAAAATGACTTAAAACCAAAATGAGCCTTCTTCCAACTTATATTATTCAATGGGAAACTAGGTCACATGTCTCTAATTCTGATTACCACTGTAACCTGGTCAAGGCCATTTAAAAATCCTAACCCTGCCCTCTTAATTCCTACTTCCTCTTACACTGCAACCTGCAAGTTTATTGAGAAGACTCCTTTCTATCCTGCAAGTCTATGAATCTGATGATCTCCTTTGTAAAAAGGAATTGGTACTCAACTTGGGTAACTGACAACTATTTACAATTTGGCCTTTTCTCAATTCTTAGGGGTACCTGTATGTTCGAGAGAGAATACACATCATATATGGTAATATATGTATATATATATAACATACACACAAATTACATGTAAATTGTACACACATCAATCAATCATTCAATAAATAATTATTAAGCACCAGCTAAGTGCTAGGTACTGTGATAAATACTGAGGATACAAGAAAAGACAACAGTCTCTCCCCTCAACAGGCAAATATATATATAAATAATGTAAATAAATAAAATAATATAGAAGTAGACAAATTCTGATGGCAAAGACTATTTTGTTGTGAGTGGGTTTTTTGTATTTTAATTTCTAGTGCTAATCTTGGCACTAAACAGTTTTTGATTAAATTGAATAAATTGCTTCCCAAGGCAAAAATTAAAAAAAAAAACCCTTCCTTGTCCATGAAGTCATTGTGGATTGCACATACTGGTGTCAAGTCCAGGCTATATGGAAATTGAGGAATTATAGATAGATGATGTTTGTTTTTGTCAGTGCACACCTAAGAATAAACACTGACCTTGAGATGTATTTTAGAGTGCGTGTAGGGGTGGGTGGGAGGAAGGAGTAATGGTGTGGAGCTAGGAACACCAATTCATGTAAGGATGGACACATCAATGAAAAAAATTTGTGGGTGTCTCAGGTAGAGCACAGGAGCAATGCATTGGTATGTAGCCTGCAACATTCCCTGGGCCACCAGAAACCAGATTAAAATGGAAGTGGGAAATATTTAACAAAATAAAACTGCATTAAAACATAAAAAACAATACACTTTAAACCTAAGTCACAAAGTGGCCTGCAGGGATCCTTGGGTATGGATTCAGGGCTTCCATTTCTATTTGATACCACTGCTCTAGAGAAGCAGAGGACTGAAACTTATAGAGAACTGGGGGGAGAAATGTAAGAAACAGCAATTGGCTTATTAAAGTAGATGATCATAGGTAATTAGGTGGTTTAAATTTTTTTTTTTTAAGTATTAGAAGGAAAAACTAGAAAGAAGAGGCCATGATAGAGATTGGGTAGGAATCAGGATGTGGAGGTACAAATTTGAGGCTTAACTCAGAAGAAAACTAAACAAGGTCTTTGAGTCCAAAACAGAGGAAGTGTTGTCAAGAAATTTCTGTGGGTAGAATCCAAGGATCTCAAAAACACATTTATTTCCTAGAAGCCAGTGGGAATTAGGGGGTTGACAACTGAGAAAACCCAAAAATATCTTCTGAGATTTGGAGAATGAAAGAACTTAACTTGGGCCTAAGGGTAGAAGCTAAGGTTAACAAACTGGAAAGGAAAATGAGACAAGTTAGCTCAACAGAGGAAAAACCTAGAAATAGGAAGATAGGCAAAAGAGAGGAACTAAAGAGTACTTTAAATCTGTGCCAAGTTCAAGTTGGATTCTACCAGTATTTTACCAAGTTGATGTATAGTTTGCAGGCTCAAAATGTCCTTAAAGTGTGATAATGGTGTGAAATTTACTCAATTAACAAGTGTATGAGTTGGCTGCTGGGCTATAAAGTAAAAAACAAAACAAAACAAAAACCAAACCAACAAACAAACAAACTATACTTGTCCTCAATGGTCAATTGAAGATGGCTGACCAGGTAATAAACCTAATGAAGGGAATAGAGCTAGAGAAGTCTACTAAACTAGATGAGAGTAAAATTAAAGAAAGTATATGCATTTGTGCATCTTTGGAGAATAAATCCCACCTCTACAATCCTTAGAGATAGCAGTGAAACTTACCCCAGAAGCCAGTTTGAGAAGCTTTATGTTATAGAGGCTAACCTAGGGGTGCCAGTTTTAGTTCATCAAGTCACATTTCCTCAAGCCTGGTTTCTCACTATTTAAAGTGGTAAAGAAGCCATGTGAATGCATGAGTCTGGAGGAGGAAGAGGAGGGGTCCATCCTACCTTTAAGCCAGCCCCTGTTTCCAAGGGCCATGATTCTTGCTGGATGACAGGTGACATGTTAACATCTAAGCTCATCCATTCCACTACAAAACACTGCCTCACCAGTTACACTTGACCTCTTCCTATCCCAAGAGAGATTGGTATGAGGTTAACCTGCTAATATATGCACCAACTCCTGAATTCTAATTGGCTTCCCTCTAAGGTGAAGTTCTACACATTGGTTTTCCATAGAGTGGAGACCATGTCTTGTTTAGTGGTGGTAGGGACTGGGAACAAGAAAATTTATTTCAGATTCAAACTCATTCAACTTCAACTTCAACCTGTCTCCATTATTCCTTCACTGTTAAACCCAAGTGCAAATTCTTGTCATGGCTAGAGTTTTGTATACACCTCTAGTATTCTCTAGGGAACTGAGTGAAGCTCATAAAAAGAACATATGCATCCTTATAACAGCTTCCTACATACACACACAAATACACACAATTGACTCCCTATGCCTTTTCTGTATTTCCAGGGAATAGGAGTGATTCTATTTTTGCCAGTTTATTTGACTAAGCAGTAGTCAAATTAATTTATTTTTGAATTATATCCCAAAGAATACACTACAGCATCTCAATGCATATTGCTATATTCATAATGAGTACAAAGAAAATTTCTAAATTTAGTTTCATTTCACAAAAGACTAAAAAAATTCATAAGGCAGATAACTGTAATAATGCTTAAAAAAGACAAAAAAAAACCTAGCTAAGGAAATTCTATTTATGAAAACCTAAGAACATTTTGATATTCTTCTGTTATCATAACATTAGTCTCCTTTTTCACCAAGATATTTCTTTGGATCATACAATCAAGAACTACTTTGTCTGGTAGTCTTTGCATTCAAGATATAACTTATGATTTCTCTAATACACCAATTATTCTCACTTCAAGATCATATCACATAGATGCTATACTTGAAAAAAATATAAAGAGACATAGGTTACCTCCACCTCCTTCATACACATCTCCTTCTCCCTATTTACAGGGCCACCACTCTTATTCTGGCTCTTACCTTCTTACTTCGTCTGCTGCAATAGCCTTCTAACTGATCTTCTTTCTCCCAGTTTTCCTGCTCTCTAATTCAGGCTCCTCAGAGCTACCAAATTGATATGCTTAAAGTCTAGGTCTGACTATGTAAATCACCAATACAAAGCTTCAGTCTCTTCTTCTTGCCTCTAGGATAAAAATGTAAACTTTTCTGTTCCTTAATTAAAGCCCATCAGGGTTGATCTTCAATCTTTGGGATTTATTCACACTAGTCTTCCTCAAACAGTCTTATGTTCCAGTCATATTGATCTATTTGATGACCCCATCCAGGCTGTTATGTCACCTATCCTATTGCCTTTGCGCAGGCTGTCCCTCATGCCAAGGATGCTCTTGGTATAGTGAATAGAGAACTGAAACCTGAATCTGGAAGATTTCAGTTCAAATGTTCCTCTTTATCCTTACTTGCTGGGTGACCTTGGGCAAGTCACTTAACCTCTCTCAGTAGCATTTTCCTTACTGGTAAAATTGGAATAATACCTATAGTACCTACTTCACAATACTGCAGGTATTTTTTTGGCTCATTTTGCAAATGAGAAAACTGAGATCCAAGAATGTTTAAGTGACCTTTCCAAGGGCACAGAGGTGGGATTCATACTCAGGTCTCTTGTGGCTTCAAAGTCCAAGGCTCTACTGAGTAAAATACAAAGTTTATGCCTGGCATTCAAGATCTTTCTTAATCTGATACCAGACTACTTTTATATCTCTTTCCAATTCTTTGCCATACAATCTATGTCATAGACAAATTGTATTTATTCTCTTTTTGCCAAAAAATATCTTCCTCTTTTCCATATATAACTTTGCTAATATTGCTCCTTATTACCTAGAACTCCTCTCATACTTTATACTGAAATCCTATTTTTTTATTTGAAGTTCTGTTCAAATTTAAACTCCTTTGTAAAGGCTTTTTGAATCCTTTCAGGAAATAAATTCCTTTTCTCCCTCAGATCTCACTTTGTTTTACATCTCTCTAATGTCTTTCTCACATAGATAGCTAACATTTAGAATAATATGGATGCATTCAATTTCACTACTATTCTAAGAAGTCTTTGAGAACAGGTTTTTTGGCATCTAGAGAGGTGTTTTGAACAGGGTCTGATTGCTTAATAAACATTTGCTCAATTCAATTCAAACTTTTATTCAAATGATTATTATGTGCCAGACCCTGTGTGAAGTGGTACACATATGAAGACAAAAATATATGAGTTTGGCTGCAAGGGGCTTAAATTTTGCTAGGAAGGATTCATTATATGCACAAGTAAATACAAGGTATACGACTAATAATCCAAAGCAATTTCTAAAGAGGGAGTCCTGAGTTTTTCACAAAAGGCCATAGGAAGCAGAAAGCTAATCTGAGCTAACCTTTGAAGGAAGCAAGAGATTCACTAAGATAGAGATGAGCAAAGAATCATTCCAGACACAAGGAACAAGACTGGGAAGTGAGAGATGGAATGTTTCACATGGGCAAACACCAGCAGATCAGTTTGCCTGGAACACACTGAATGAATTGAATCATTGAAGGCTCCATTTGTATTTGTGGTAAAAAATAGCTTGGACATTGCCCAGTATCATGGCAATTATTATCTTCTCAAAGTCTCTGTCTTAATCTAGATTATATCCAGGATGTCCTGTTCTGGAATAAACCCATGAAATTCATCAAAATATTAAAGTCTATAACAGGGAGAGATTCTGAGAAGATGGTAGAGTAGGTCAGAAAATCCAAGCTCTCTATATTTTCTCCACAAATAATACAAAATAGCATCTCAGAGTGAACACAGAGTGGCAATGATAAACAAGAGTTGGGGCAGAGCAGTGGTATTCCTGGAACTACTCAAGAAGACCTGAGGAAAGACCACAGGGATGGAAGTTTGGCCTGAGTGAAATGCAAACATCTCCAGGCTATCTCTGCTGAAAAAATAAAGAAGCCCTGGGGACAGCTGGGTTTCGAGGGAGTATCAGCCTCAGGCACAGGAATTCTCATCTCACAGACAAAGTGGGGTCAGACACTTGAGCAGGGGAATATTGAAGGACCCTCTGCTGCCAAGAGATACCAGGCTCCAGTGTGCAGCTAAGATGTAGTGCAGACTGCAGCTGAAGTCAAGAAGGAACTAGCAAACACCCAGTAAGAGCAGAAGCAGTGAGTCTTGGATGTTTCTGTCTATGGGCACTTACAGGAGAGCTGAGGGCCTGGTTTTGGTTCTGGGCCAGAGGGGAGAACTGAAGGTTACAGCCACTGGAGGATCCTCAGGGAGCTATAGGATGTCCAGCATAGTATGACTGTGGGACCTAGATGTGGCTTGGAGGGGGAGCAGAGTGCTGATATTTGATCTTGAACAAATCTCAGAAAATAACAGTAAGAAGGACCTGAGGCCAGAGGCTCCATCCCCCATACCCCAGAATTAGAGGTGATTATAGTAACAAGATGCTGAACATAAAATTATCCAGAATAAAAATGAGTAATCAAAGGAAAAATAACCTACCTATAGACAGTTACTCTGGGGAGAGAGAACACCTGGGTTCATTTTCAGAGGAGAATATTAAAGCAAAAAAAGCCTTTCCTACCCCAAAGAGCATTTCAAATGGTCATGCGCCTAAAAAAGTACTTTGAAGAACTTAAAAAGGTCTTTACAAATCAAATAAGAAATAATGAGGAAAAATTAGAAGAAAAAAAAACCAAAAACAAACCAAGAAAATCAAGAAAATCTTGTAAAGAAAGTTAATGAAATGGAAAAAGAGATCCAAAATCTCCAGGAAGAAAACAAGTGCTTGAAAACTAGAACTGAGCAAGAGAATGTGAATAACATTATAAGATACCAAAAAATAAAATAAAAAAATGAAAAAATAGAAGAGAATTTGAAACATCTCATAAGAAAAAGAATAACTGATCTGGAGAACTGATGAAAAAGAGAAAACAAGAATTATCAGATGATCTGAAAGCTACAATAAAATAGAAGGATCTTGATGCAATGTTATAAGAAATAATTATAAGAAACAATAATTGAACTAAAAAAAATCCACTTTTTGCCACCTGAAAGAGATTCCAGGATGAAAATATATAGGAATAACATAGCCAAATTTCAAAAACCCCAGGTTAAGAAGAAATATTATAAGCAACAAGAATAAAACAATTCAAATACCATGGAGTCACAATTAGAATTACACATGACCTAGCAGCTGCTACACTAAAAGATGACAGTGTGTCTTGGAACAGTATATATCAAAAAGCAAAAAAAGTGGTGTTTGTAACCAAAAAAAAAAACTTACCCAGAAAAGTTAACATAATCCTGAATGAAAAAAAAAATATGGACATTCAACAAATTGATAGACTTTCAGGTTTGTTTTAGTTGTTTTTCTTTTTTTTTTTGGTCACATAAAGAATAGAACTTAATGGAAAATTTGACATATAAGATCCAGGAGAAATATAAGGTAAACATCAAAGACAAATTACAAGGGATTCAATAAGGTGAATGTAATCAATATTCTCAAGACTGTCATCAGTGCATGGATATTTTTAAAGAATGATTGGGGATGACCTGGGTATGATAGGGTGATTCTAAAAAGCAAAATTGCATAGGAAAAAAAGGTAAAAAGAGTGAGTATCTCATATAAATGAGGCATGAAAGAAAGAGTTTAATCCAGAGGAAATAGGTGGGGGTGGAAGCCCGGTAGTGCTGAAACTGTAGTCTTATAAGATCTGGGTTAAGGAGGGAATAACATATACATCTAGAAGTGTATAAAAGCCTTCTAAATTCATAAAGACGTAAGAGGGTGAGGTAACAGGATAAGGTGGGGGTGGGTTAGAAGGGTGTGTAGATTAAGACTTAGAAGGGTGGAGGAAGGGGAAAAGGAAGGGACCCTTGGAAGAATGGATAGAATTTGATTATGATTAAGTGGGATTCATACCAGGAATGCAGGGATGGTTTAACATAAGAAAAACTATCAACATAATTGAGTACATCAATAATAAAAGTAGCAAAAATCATATGATAATATCAATAGATGCAGAGAAAGAATTTGATGATATATAGCACTAATTTCTATTATAAAGGACTTGGAAGTATTGGCATAAATGGACTTTTTCTTAAATTGATAAGAAACATTTACCTGAAACCATCAGCAAGTATTATTTGTAGTGGGGATAAGCTAGAAGACTTCCCAGTAAGATCAGGCATGAAACAAGGATGCCTACTGTCACCAATATTGTAATGGAAATCCTAGCAATAACAATAAGAAGAGAAAGAAGTAGAAGGAATCATAATAGGGAATGAGGTAATAAAACTATCCCTTTTTGCAGATGATATGAAGATATACTTGGAAAATACTAAAGATTATAATGAAAAGTTGATTGAAATAATCAATAATTTCACCAAAGTAGCGTGATATAAATTAAACCTACATAAATCATCAGTATTCCTATATATCAGCAACAAAATTCTTCAGGAAGAGATAGCTAGGAACACCCTAATGAAAATAATGCCAGACAGTATAAAATATCTGGGGACGTACCTACCAAAACAAATCCAGGATCTATATGAACAACACGATAGAAAAACTTTTATACAAATGAAATCAGGCTTAAATAAATGGAGAAATATTAATTGTTCTTGGGTAGGCAGAGTCAATATAATAAAATGAAAATTTCACAAAAATTCATCTATATATTCAAAGCCATCCCAATTAAATTAGCAAAAAAATATTTTACTGAGCTAGAAAAAGCAATGACAAAGTTCATATGAAAGAACAAAAGGTCAAGAACATCAGAGGAATTAATGGGGAAAATGTAAAGCAAGGAGGTTTATTATAAGGCAATAATTATCAAAACTATCTGGTACTGGCTAAGAAATAGAAAGGTAGATCAGTGGAACAGAGAAGACCTACAATCTACAGTAGCAAATGAATGCAGTAACCTAGCATTTGACAAGTATAAAGACTCAAGTTTTTTGTATAAGTTTTGGAAAACAATTCATTATTTGGTAAAAGTTGTTGGGAAAGCTGGAAAGCAGTCTCACAGAAATTGGGCTTAGACCAACATCTTATTCCATTTACCAAGATAAGGTCAAAATGGATACATGACCTAGACATAAAAGGAGATATTACAGAAAATTTTTCCCCCTCCCCAACCCCAAATTCAAGATGGCTACTATTAGGCACATCAGATTTATGGATGGGTGAACAATTTATGAACAAACAAGCATTATGAGATGTAAAATCAATAATCGTGATTACATTTAACTGAAAAGTTTTTGTGCAAATAAAACAAATATAGCCAAAATAAGAAGGAAAGCAGAAAACTTGGGAAAAAGTTTTACAAATTGTTCCTCAGATAAAGGTCTCATATCCCAAATATATAAAGAACTTTTTCAAATCTCTGAAGTCATTCCTCAATTGATATAAGATCAAAGGATAAGCACAGTAAGTTTTCTAATGAAGAAATCAAAAAAAATTTATAGTCATATAAAAATGGTCTAAATGATTATTGATTAGAGAAACACAAATTAAAAAAAACCTTGAGATATAATTTTCCACCTCTCAGATTGGCTAAAATTATAGAAGGTGAAAGTGACAATTGTTGGACGGCATATGGAAAAAATTGGGATCTTAATTCATTGTTGGTGGATCTGTGAGCTGATCTAACCATTTTGGAGAGAAATTTGGAATTATGCCCAAAGAGTTATTAAACTGCCTATATACCCTTTGACCCATCAATACCGCTATTAGGTCTGTTACGCAAGATGATTAGGGAAAAAGGAAAAGAACCTCTATGTTCTAAAATATTTATAACAGCTATCTTTGTAGTGGCAAAGAGCTGGGAATTGTGGGGATACCTATCAATTGGGGAATGGCTAAATAAATTGTGGTATACATTCATGATGCAATTGATGGAATATTACTCTGTTATTAGAAATGATGAGCTCAATGATTTTAGAAAAGCATGAAGAGGGGCGGCTAGGTGGTGCAGTGAATAGAGCACCAGCCCTGGAGTCAGGAGGACCTGAGTTCAAATCTGACCTCAGGCACTTAACACAAAAACTAGCCAAATGACCTTGGGCAAGTCACTTAACCCCAATTGCCCTACCTTCTCCCCTCCAAAAAGCAAAAAAAAAAAAAAACCCAACAAAACCACAAACAAAACCTGAAAAGTATGGAGAGACTTCTATAAAATAATGAGGAGTGAAATGAGCAGAAGGAAGAGAACATTGTATACAGCAGAAGCTGTGTTGTTTCAAGAACAACGTTGAATGAGCAAGTCATTCTATTATAAATATCCAAATTAAATGCAAAGATCTTATAAAGATGCTATTTCAATTCAGAGAAAGGATGGAGGCAAGAGGAAGAGAGGGAGAGATAGATTTGTGCCAAAATGGTAGCCATCTTGAAGTTGGGGGTGGAGAATGGGGGAAAAAAAGAAAGTCACATGATAACTTTGATGTATATTTGAAAGTAGTAGCAAATTGTACACAATGGAACTGCAATTTCAGATGCAATCCTTTGTTTTTCTATACCACTTTGTGATGGAAATGCTTATTTTTATTTCTTAAGCTCAGAATAAAATAAATACCTTTTTAAAAGTCTATTACATAATTGTCTTTCTTCCCCTCTCAACACCCCCATACTAGTTGTATCTTTGCACAAGTTTGGTGTTTATTTAAATATAAATGAATTAGAACAAACAAGTTCTTTGTATCAACAGTGAATTTATGGCAAAATTTCAGGAACTGTAAGAGTGACAAGGAGCTCAGAATTTCTGTATTAAAATCTAAGACACATAATATTTTCACTTTCCCTTAGTGAAGTCTCAGATTTGGTAATAAAGCATTTGGTCATAAAATCCACCTGATTCCATAATCCTTGCTTTAAAATAGAATGTATACTCTGGGATTTTCATTTTATGTCCAAGAGAAAAACCCTGGAAGAGAGCAGGGAAGAAAGATATCCCTTCTTTAGTCTTTATGGACAAAAGATATGCTCTAAGGCATTTCACATTCTGTTGAGAAATCACAATAGATTTAAAAAGAGTAAAAGTATAAGCACCAAGAATTAACAAGCAGCCATGATGCTTGGATAGTCTTTATGCAACAAGCAAATGTACTTGACTATTTAAAAATGATGCAGAGGGTCTTGTCCAGCCATCCAAAGCAATGAAATAGAGTACAGCATGAATGTGGCCACTGTTTGTGGAAAGATCAGTCATAGTATTGTGGCTTTGAACTGAGGTACATATTTGATCACTATGTTTATAGTCAGTATTTGTTTTATTTCTCTGCCTCTAAAACATTTATTTCACTGCGATACCATGCAAAATATCAGAAGAATAAATATCAATAATGTGAGAGATTTTTCTTGTTCATTCTTTTCACTCATGTCCAACATTTTGTGACCCCATTTGGAGTTTTCTTGGCAAATATGCAACAGTGGTTTGCCATTTCATTATCTAGTTCATCATTACAGATTTGGAAACTGAGGCAAACAAGATTAAGTGACTTGCTCAGGGTCACATAGCTAGTAACTCTCTGAGGTCAGATATTAACTCATGCCTCCAAACTAGGTGTTCTGTCCATTGTGCCATGTAGCTGCCAAAGACGAGATGTAATCTAAGATTTTTTAACTTAATTCTAAACCACATGCCTAGTAAGAAAAAAATGATGAATTTGGGACAGCTAAAAATCTACAAAACATACATACCTCATATAAATGCTACCTTCACAGTACAATTTCAATAACCACTTTATCTCCCTTATACTTAGGGTCTTTTGTATTAGAGTAACAAATTCCTTGAGGACAGAGAAGACTCTCTTTTGGATTTGCATCCCGAACACTTAGCGCAACAGCAAGCAAAACTTACTAAAAGTTTTGCTGTACTTATTTTTCATCAAATCATCTCTTCATTTCCTCATTCATTCAGGTATTTAAAGAGAAAGCCCACATTTTTTTTTCAGTTAGCAGGGCTCTAACTAGGACTTTTCTTCCTATCCCTTCAATGAATAAAAAAGTCATTATCATGTGAGGAATTCTCTATTCATTTAGGATCTTCTTTTGGGGGGTTATTTCAGAAATTTTACAATGAAACAGTTTCAAAAAACCTGATAAATAGGGAAAATATATACCTAGGATCTTATACAAGATAGGAATGTAATAAATGTTTGCCGAATCCATAAATGATTTAATGAATATGGTAAAATGTTTCAAGAAGTTTAAAGACTGTTGTTTTTAATTTTTCAATATTAATTCTAGGGAATATAGTGCTAACAATCTATTATTAATGTATTAACCTATGCCCTATTATTCATAATACATTTAAATCCTATCCATATAGTGGGTATAAAGCTATAACCAAAGACCGTTTCTATGGTCCTTCAAGAACGGCTCGCCATGGCTAGATTCTTCCTCATGCATGACTGATAGAATTCCTTTCCTCCTTTTCTAAGTAAAGATCTGCTCCCATAAGGTCTGTTAGTGTTCTTTACCTTTTGAGAATATGTAACAATTAAATTGTGACCAAGAGAATATGGGTAAGCCTTGGAGTTAAATAAATTTGGATTCATGTACTTCCTCTGGCTCCTGTTGGTTAGAAGATCATGGACAAGTTACTGAATATCTCTGCAGACCAGGCAACTCTAAAACTCATCAATGTGAATTAGTGGAAGGAAATTTCCATTCCAGGAATTTCCTATCCCCAATTACAGTTCTTGACCCAAAAGCAAGCAAACAAAAACCTTTGTGCATGCTTTTGCAATTACTTCTCATTAGTCATTTTGACTATTATAAACACCCAAATTAACTATAAAGGACATATTAAGAAAGATGTTCTCTGCATTCAGAGAAAGAATTGCTACATATAAGTGTGTACAGAATAATTACACACACACCTATTTGTATCTAATGGTAGCCATCTCTAGAGTGGGGGGGGAGGAGAGGGAAGAAAAAAGAAATTTATATGATAACTACTATATATTTAAAAGGAATAGAAAGCTGTACATAATGCAGTTTCATGTGTAATCAACTTATTGTATTATACTATGTTATAGAAATGCTTATTTTATTCCATAAATTGAAAATAATTTAAAAGAGGAAATTACTTATCCAAGTACATGTTATATTCCTCTCTTCAGAATGTTAGGCCCCTGGAAGGCAAGGGCTGATTCACTTTTTTCCCCTTTATGTACTTACCTCTTAATTCTGTTGCCTTCCAATTTCTATTCCTATAATCAGGTTCTTCAAATCTCCATGTGAATTGTGAGTGTGCAGAGAATACTGAACATGCCCTATACTGGTCAGTCTCCAGCTATGTATTTATTATGAAAGTGCTTTTCAGTTATTTTTTTTTCCTTTTGAAGCTGCTTTTGTTAAAAGGGATTAAAGAACCTAAAGGAACTAAAGTTCTTCAAAGTTATAAAATGATTAGATTTCAGTATACATATAAATATATTTGTCTCTATTGAAATAGTTGGTTCTCCAAAAAAGTCAAGGCATAAAGTCACCAGCTTCAGTTTTGCTGAAATAACTTGAGAGAGTGACATTCAGTTTGGTCTGGTCTTTAAAGAGACAAAGAGCCCCCCATGGAATATTCCTGTCACTGTTTCTTGATACCATACAAACTGACTTGATAGACAAAATGTGTTCAAGATACACATTTCCCATCTTTCTCCACTTCTTCTGGGTTACAGGTGTTTGGTTATATTCTTGAGAGAGATGACAACAGAGTATAAGAGAAAGCAACTCTATGCAGAACTATGGATTAGATCTGAGCAGTGGGAGATGGCAGTGATCTTTTACATTTAATTAGCATGCAAAGAAGCAGCTAGGTGATGTAGCAGATAGAGCACCAGATGTGGAGTCAGGAACACCTAAATTCAAATCTGGCCTCAGAAGCTTACTAGCAGTGTGACTCTGGGTAAGACGTTTAGCTTCTATTTGCCTCAGTTTCCTCATCTATAAAATGGGATTAATAATAGCACCTACTTTGCAGGGTTGTTGAGAGAATCAAATGAGATAATTTTGTAAAAATCTCTTAGCACAGGTACATCCTAGCACACAGTAGGTGCTTTATACATGCTTATTCCCTTTCCTTCCTCCTCTTTGAAAACACTTTCCGGGGTGGCCAGGTAGCATAGCAATTAAGAGTACCTGCCCCAGTGTTGGGATGACCTGGGGATCAAATCCGGGCTCAGATACTTAGCAACACACCTAGAAATAACGTAACCTTGAGCAAGTTTCTTAACCCCAATTGCTTAAAATCAAAACAAAACAAAACACTTTCCATATAGTTTATATATGGTTCCAAAGTCTAGTGCAGTAGCTAGCATAATTAATGAATGAATGCAATTAAAAACAGATGACTTTTTTGCAATTAAATCTTTTGTTCAGGGTATTAAATATTTTTCCCAGTTGTTTAAAGTTAGCAAAACTTTGGCTTTGTATAATGCAGTGTAAATAGTTACAGAAAATAAAAATGTGACCCTTTGAAATAGGGAGTCCATTCTGAGCTCCATTCAATCCCTAAATTGAGAGGTCACCATTGAGAGAAGTTACTGAGGATGAAGGGCTGTTATAAAGAAAGCTGGGAAAAAATAACAGAAACGTTAGCCAGGAAATCTATATCTTTAGAACACAAGCAAGGAAAACCATAGCTCTAGTCATGTTGACTACACCTCTAGCTTTAGAAAAGCTTGTTTTTAAAGGAACAATAAAAGAGGGAAGGGACAGGGGAAAGGGAAAGAAATGAAAGCAGGATGAAAGGAAAGAGGACTTCAGGAAGCTTCTGGGAAGCATGAGGGGGCAGGAGGGAGAATACTTTAATTGCTGGTTCCTCATTAATGTAATTGGTTCTACCTTTTAAAAACCTAACAATTTTGGTTTTTGCCCCCATAAACTTGATAGGTTTGTATTTGCTTTTATTAAATTAATTTCTTTTTAATTTCATAAAAATCATATCTTTGTAAGATGAAAAGAAGATATGGTTTAATAAAAATAGCAAAAATTTTCATGATTAGGGTGAGAAAAAGTGCAAATGTTAGAGTTAAAAAAATCTGTCACTTTTTTCACAGAGAAAGGGACAGAGAATTATACTTATTGAGATGTGCAGAGTGACAGGTTTAAATGTAATTCCCAAGAAAACTAATAAAGTTGGAACATGGGAAAGAAAATAGGCATTAGAAATAGGATTTGTTAATAATTTTGTATATGTGATTATACATTAAAATGTTTTTATTAAGTATTTAGCTCATTCGTCAATGCATTATTATCTATTTTAACATGTGTCAATTAAGTATGGAGTTTATAAATGGTAAATTTTTTTATTTATGAACTCAAAGTGTCCAGTCATTGATTTGAATGCTCTCAGAAAATCTATTTCACTTGAATTCCCCAATGTCCTGGCCATCCTGTCACAGATGCTAAGATGCCTGATATTATGTTCAGAGAATAGCCACATAGCCAGGAATGTCCACAGCATCATTTTCAGTCTGATTTTAATAACTCCAAAAACTCTAATAAAGTCCCACACTCCATTACTTCCTTATGACACAGAGGTGACTCTGGATTCTCAACAATTATAGCCAGGCAGCAGATCATGAAGATTCATTATAACTTCCCAGGGCATATATGTAGCTCTTGTTTTTGTTCTTTTTCTAGATAGAGAAACCACCAAATATTCAATTTATAAAATGAAAGCAAAACATAAAGAAACCACATACATGCCATATTTAGTTGAAATGACTCTGAATTAAAATTATCTCTATAGATGAGTTCTATTCATTGTACCACCTACCTTATCCACCATATACAAATATAAGTACATATTGAAAAACTGAATTTCTTTATAAATGTGTTTTATTTTAAAATAAAGATTGTGTTAATCCCTTGGCAGAGGAGTCATTACTTAGTTATGATGTCTAAATTTGACTGTACCACTATAAGCAAGAGCAAAAATTCATTAATGATGACAATAAAACAGAGAGAGGGAATAGTCTACAGAAGACTTCACACATCCAAACTCGGAAACAGTGACCGGATTTTTACAGATGTCGTTGTTCAATTGTGTTTGAACCTTTATGCCCCATCCAGAGTTTTCTTGGCAAAGATAATACAGTGGTTTGCTATTTCCTTCTTCAACTCATTTTATAGATGAGGAAGCTGAAGCAACCAGGTTAAGTGACTTGTCCAGGGTCACATAGCTAATGCCTGTCAGAGTCTAGATCTGAACTTCTAAGGAGCTGTTCTGATTGTAAGCCTAGTACTCTATTCACTGCATCACCTAGCTGCCTCCATTGTTAACAAAACCATTTATTTAAATGGGCTCCAAGAAAACATACAACTTCCTCTGCCTTCCCCCTTTCCCCATGACACTTGGAGGAACAAACCAATGATTTTATTGGTTTAGAGAATTCCTGATGTGGAAACTTACTCCAATGATACAAAATCAACAATTCATCTCCAGCTTACAGTCTTAGAGCATTCCCTGAGGACACTGAGGAGCCTTGCATCCAGCATGCTTCAGAGGCAGGCTTTGATTCCATGGGTAGTCCTTTCTCACTATACCACATTAGTTCTGTTTAATATATATCTGTTTTTAAGAAAGTGAGTGAAAGCTTCCCTGTATTCTATGTTCATTTCACATTCCTGTAGGTCAAACACTATAAAAAGTGACCAAAAATCCAGTTATTATCATTTTTCACAAACTAGTATTTAAAATATTCATTAATTGATGACTTTAAAATTCAGTAAGATGACATAGCAAAAAAGAAAAAAAACACCCCTAAAAAAACAAACCATTGGGTTTTTCAGGAGAAAATAGTTTTGCCATAAAAGTCTTTTAATCACCTAGTAAGGAAGGATCTGAAAGGAAGAGAGGGGGCAGACAGCACAGGCCTGCTTACCTCCTTACAATTGTATTCTTTGTGATCACTAATAATTTTCTTCAAAGTGCCTGTCTAACATCATTTTTTAATACATTCTCAGTGGAGGCCTAGCTGTTTCACATGGGAAAAACCCCACACATCAATGCTTCCAGAAATCATCCCCATTTTTTGTTAATTCTTATCTTTTTCTTTGTTGCACGGTACAACCTTATCTTTTTCCTTCATGCCTGCCTCCTTTGAGAATGTCAAATTTGCCTTCCATCCTATAGAGGTAATCTCGGCTTTTCACCACTCCTCATTCCACTGCTCTGCTCATTGGATACTGGCTAATAAACACTGACACTTTATTTCTTCCCACCTTTATCCACTCATTTAATCGTTTCAACTGTATGCTCTGTATTGGAGGCAGTGAGCAATTGCTCAGGAAAGCAGTGGGAGGAGGGAAGAGGAGGGAGTTACAGTAACTGCTTAAAGCAAATGCCAAAGCTTATATTTTGGGGTACAGAGATACAGGGCAGGGGCAAGAGGAATAAAATCACATAAGACAACTAGACAGCCCAGATTAAAGAGACTGTCCCTCACCCCCCCCCAAATATAATGACAATTATTTTGATTCTACAATGGTTATTTAAAAAATAATTTTAATTAACATAAATTTATTTTCCTTCCCACCCAGCTTCCCATCTACCTTTCTCCCCACCTCTTGCCCAGCTCTATAAATAAATAAATAAATAAAGCTCTGGTGACAAATATTCACAGATAAGGAGAACAAATTCCTGCCTTGTGTTTTACACATACACATACACCCCCACAATCCCCCCCACACACACCCTATCACTTCTCTGTTGGGAACTGAAATATTTTTCATCATTGGTATTTCAGAATCACAATAGATCACTGCATTCATCCTACAACTTAAGTGTTTCAAAACTCTCTTCACAATGTTGTCATTTGATGAATTGTTTTCCTGGTTTAGCTTACTTCACTGCATTAATTTATAAATGTATTCCCAAGTTTCTCTGTAACCATCCCTTTATTATTCCTTCTGGTACAATAGTATCCAATTTCCATGAACATAGACAGACAGTCAGACACACACACAAACAAACAAACATACTATGATTTCTTTGGCCTTTTCCCAGTTGATTGGCACCCCTTCCCAACTCTTTGTCATTATAAAAAAATGCTGCCATAGTTTTGTAAACATGGGTCACAATTTAAAACCTTTTGCAATACAGTTTCAGATAGATATTCAGAATGGTTGGTGAATGTGTATGTTCTCCCATGGTCCCTTCAATATTTGTCATACATTTGACTGTATTTGAAAAAAAATGATTCCAATTTTTAACATAGTTCTAAGATCAAAAGAATGATTTTGAATCTATTATTTTTCTTGCATCATGGAAATTTATTTAGAAAAAAGACTTTAACCTTCATTGACAATTTTTTAAAAAAAATAGGACTATCTAAATGTTACCCCCAAATTCTTCCAATTCTGACCTAGCAAGTTGGGATTGGTTCCGGCCTCGGATACTTAGCACCTACACAAAAAATAACTGGCCGTGTAACCTTGAGCAAGATACTTACGCCCAATTGCTTTAAAAAAAATAAAAAAGGAATAAACAACATAATGTTTTTGATGAGTACAGTAAATTCATCAGGAGGACTTAGAGGAATACATAGAAAAGAATTCATTCTGGATCCATAAAGGATGTATGCATATTCATAAGATCACAGATCCACTGAGGTCCTGAAACCTAGTAAGCACAAGTTTATCATGACCAAATTTATTGTACATTTGAGTTATTCTTTTTTATTGGATATATGTCTAAGCAGAAGAGAGAGCTAGTTAGCAAGTTCAGATTCTAGGAGCTGTGGCTTGATTAGTGTGATAGCATCATGATGATAAACCATTCTTGCACTTGATGTTCTCAAACTTGGCTATGGTTTTAGCACAGCTTCCTCACTCTCTCCTCCCTTTAGAAGTTGAACATTTGAAAAATAAGCAGGAAAACTAGCTGCCTCAAGCCTTTCAAAATGATGCCTGAAGAGCTTTTTCTTTCCCCACAATGTGCCACTATTGACTCTAGTCTTGGGTAATTTTGCAATACTTGTGGAACATAATACTGCCACCCCTTTCTTGTCTCTGCAATTCAAGCATTAGTGAGTGGGTGGATATATTCTTTGTCTCTAAAAGCCAGATGCTTTCCCTTCCCCTTAACCTGACCTGTACATTACTTAATAAATCAATAGCCTATTTTTTTGCTGTTGTTGACCATCAACTTTATGAGAGTATAATAATTAAAGGCAGAATTTAAATATCTGGAAAAAGAACAAAGCTTCTAAACTTCAGTTGCCTCTTGAAGACCCTAAGTGGAACAGACTGAGACAAGGAATGAAATAACATGAATAATGTAGGTGACAGGGATTCAATCCTTGGGGGATGCTCTGATTCACCCTTCTGGGTAGACTATACAGAGCCTGCATTATTCCTTCTCTGCTTCCAGTGTAGCATTTGTAAGCTTGGTAATCTGGCTATTAGTGATTGGAGGTTAGGAGTATGAGATATGAAAAGTCCTCTGGCTCACTCATGTTCCTGGAGGAATGATGACTCCACATAGGCTAGGCTAGAATTGAGTGTGCATACAAAATTGTGAAATGATCTCTTATTCTCTTCCCTGGTAGCTTTTGAATGAGGAAGATTGCTGTGAGATATCCATTAAGGGAGAGACAAGGAGACCAATCAGCTCACCAGTGATGAAGGGAGTTGGGGAAGTAGCCTAGATGGGGTTAATGCACATACATGAACATTTAACTTCCTTTTTAAAATTATTATTATTAAATTAAATACTCAAGGGAAAGGGGAAGAAAAGAGCCATCATTTCAGTACAGGTCAACATTCTAGAAGAAAATAGTGTATCTCCATCCTTCTATCCCTAAGATCACTGTTCTCATATTGGCTCAATCTCCTAGAAACTCTGATGGCTTATTCCAGGAACTACTTGCAATGACTCCTGATAATCTTCTCCTCTTCTTCCCACAAGCCTATTTAACTTCAAGATCTGGAAAAGACTCTCAAATCTGAGCAATGTTGGATAAAACACTTGGCCAGCATGTATGTGTTTGGGGGAAGGACATGCCTCCCCAATGGACTTTCAAGAACAGTGTCCATGAGGGTGAGGCCAAAGACTAGTTACATTTACTGCACACTGTATTCCATAAACCCCAAATTACTTGTCTTCAAGTAATTTATATACTTTATAAGTATGATATAACTTAAATTCATCACTAACAGCCATATAAAAATATTCCATTCATCAAAGCCCAGTGCCTAATAAAAGCCATGACCTTTTCCTTCACTTAACCCATTTTCTTCTATTATTCCATTGTCACATATTCTGTCAGTAAGTAAAATGGAATAAACATAAATGTACTGTTACTAATAGAGTATGGGAATAAGAGTGTTATTTAAAAAAACGTTTGTCATCAATTCATGATTCCCTTCTGGAGGTTGAAGCAATAGCTTTCAAAGACTGAGACTGGGTCTGAAGGGAATCCATCTCAGAATAGGCTGGCATAATAGAGTAGAGAGTAGGGAGAGATTGCCAACTAGATTCTAATCTTTGAAATGCGCAAATGTGTTTTTGCCTGCTGTCAACTCAACACAAAGTACTTGAGAAGATGATTTCAGCCATGATGACTTACTATATCCTTATAAAAAGTATTATCTGGTGTCTGAGAGGAAAGGACTAGTGACATATTAGACATAGTCCAGAATGAGAGGGATATGTATATCTCTCCCTCTGCCCTTTTTGTAGTTTTGTTTTCTGGCAACAAATGAGGAAAAACTGATGTGAGACATAGGGTAGACATGATGGTTCTGCTGCTTCATTTCCCATATAGCTGCAATGTGATATCGTAGTGCCTGAGTCCATTTTTTAAAAATAATCTAAATAATTCTAAGATGGCAGTGTCCAGTGTCCAGTCTCACATGCGAGAACAGGAAATCCTTATCTAATCCATCATAGGATCCATCAATAATTGAAGTCACTAGCAATAGCCACCAAATTCAGAGAGGAATCAGTGTAGCAGCCAAATGACTTGCTTTACCTGGATCAACAGAGAGCTGACCTTTAATTCAAGATCCTGGATCCCCAAAAGAGCCAGCCTATTTGAGCAAGAGAATAACTCATCCTTTGTCAATCCCACACCAAGAAGCAAGCCTGGTAGGAATGCCACAAAGAAAAGGAAGAACAAAGCTTCTGGGGTCAAAAGTTATAAGATACCCCTCAGTCCCATAAGCTCCTTACATGAATGCTTCATAACCTCTGTGAATTGTTTGAACCCATTCTTCCCAGGAACCCTTTTTATGCAAGAAAAGGATGTATTACCTGTTTGGATATGGGTCTGTTTCTGTTATGTACCTTTACAGCAAATAATTCTTTGAAAAAGTTACTTGATATCAACTGGTTGGTTGATATTGGAGTCCCATACCATATGGATGCTTTTGAACAATAGTATTGGAGACAACAATGCCTGAAAACAGAGGTCAACCTACCCACTGGAAGTGCAACCCACCAACGTGAGACAGAGCTTGAAGAGAGAATACAGAAAGTATTATTGTATTCAGACATGGTTTTCCATGTCTGAAAATATAGATTTGAATAGATAATTATTTTATTTGTTTCCTCAAAATAGTACCTAAGAAAGAAGTCAGCACTTCTACAGTGAATTCCCTTAAACATTCTCTGGTGAAAGAGGTTTCATTGTATTCAAAACAAGAGGACTTAATTGCATTTCTGTAGCATGGTTAATTCAAAGAGGACTGATTAGAAGATTTGAGTTCAAGAGTCAACTGTGGATCTTACTACTGACAAAACACTTAAGTTCTCTTGGCCTCAATTTCCTCATCTGTAAAATGAGGGCATTAGGCTAAATGATTTGTAAGGTCCTTCCACCTCAATACATAGAATCCTCTGACTAACTATTAATGAGCACAATTCCTGCTAAATTGTGTACAACATCGTTAATCCTAGGCTATCCTTGTGAAACATTCCAAGAAATTCTTAAAGGGGCAAGCCAGAGTTTTAAAGAGTTAGGGTTATGGGACCCTAAAAGACAAAAAAGGAAATCTCCTTAAAATAATATTAACAAGAGCAGAGCTACCCCCAAACAAAATTCTGAAGTATTTTGCCATTTGTTGTGTCTTCTCTTTCTGTAGACATTCCTCTTTCCTGTCTCCCTAATGCTCTCTCTTCCATAAATTCAGTATCCCTGTGAGGATTTGCTTTGGCTCTCTGAAGGCTCCCCCCTAAACAAATTTACTCATTCCCCTCAATTCAAAAAGGTGGGAACTCCACTTAAAGAGCTTTGCCCTCTAAAACTAGATTAAAAAAACTAGCTATCAAAAAAAGAAGAAAAGTACATTGGGTTAATCAGAATTTATCCCAAAGTTAACACTAATATAAAACCCTTGAAAATTTGAATAGAAAGGACTGGTCAAGGTAGTTATTTGGAAAATGTTTACACCAATAAAGCAGCCTCTCTCAAAGAGCTCCCACACACATATTGAACTAGTAATTATCAGATATATAAATTCCATCATTTAAAGTTAAAAACAACTCATTAATCAGTTTTTCTTAGCAGTCCTTATGCCCCTAAAATAATACCAAAAAAAAGCCCAGAACAAATACATCATTGATGCTCCATTTACAATCAAAGGGAGATCCCAAGAAACTGGCATCACAATATTTTACGTTTATTTCCACTCCTTCTATTGTTATGTCTCCTTTAACTTGTTTTTCCTCATCTTGTTCTCATGTGTACTTTGCCTGGTTTCTTTTTTATTTTGCATCATAGTTTGTTCTAAGATCCTTTCTCTCCCATTCTATTTTGTCTTCATTTTTCCAAACTCTGGGAAAAAGTAAAGAGGGACTGTGATTATTTTTAGTATTATACATTCTTCTTCCCATAAAGCTGGCCATGATTGGAAACTGCACAAAATTCCACTTTGTTTCCCTAAAGGTTCCCAGGTGAATAATCCTAATCAGTTTTCCTCTGCAGATATACCAAGGTAATAAAGCTTGCTGAAGGAAATTGATTAGACATTGTAACATTCAGTGGCCAGTGACTTCCTCTATCCTTGCTCCCTCTATCCTCATAAATTAGTCCAATAAAGGTGCTTAGAGGCCAAGTGATAAAAAGAATCCTCCTCCACTTCCCCAGCCATGATGGAGCCAGCTAACAAGAAGTCCTATGTCATCATTCTCTGACCACTTTGGTGCCTGTTTTACATCTTCACCAATGGGATGATTTATACCATCTGGCCAGTTCTGACTGAGAACGAACTATTCATTTAACTTCTTCATGATGTTCAGGTAGAGCTATCCCTAGAACAGTATACTTATCTTTCCTCACTAACTGAACCAAAGGGTTCAGTAACTTGGATACATTTATATTTCCAAAATCATTAGCTCATAGAATCAGAGCTGGAAGGAGATTCAGAGGCAATCTAGTTCAAGAAGCTCTTTTTGGACTTAAGAAAGCAAAAATCCAGGGAAGCTGATTTACTCAAGGTCAAAAAAAAGCGCTAAGTGTCAGAGGTAAATATCATATCCAGTTTTTCTGATTCTTAACCTACCCTTTTTATTATATCACCATACTTCCTTATATTTTATCTCAAACAAATGGTTGGACTAGAGATTAACGTTGTTTCCTAATTTTAATAATAATCACCAGTTTTGAAATTCAAATAACATCTGTCATTCAATGAACTGAAATCATGGCATGTATAAATAATGTCACTGTTCCTCCCCATCATCAATTATAAAGGCCATTTGGCTCAGTTATTTATAATTTAGTGCTAAGAAAGTCCAAGATATGTAATGATATGTTCATGTATATGCTATTCAGTTATAACACAAAGAGAAAACTGTCATTCTTTCATCAATGATTATATTAACAATGCCTAATAATAAATAACAAAGTGTGGTGGAAAGAATGCTCATCAAAGGACTTGGGTTTGAGCATTAGTCTTTGGGTCATAAATTCTGGGTTCTAGGAGTAGTACTGAAACACACTAGCCAAGAAATTCAGGACTAATCTCCTTCTGTGTCAGTTTGGTCACCTATAAAATGGGGATAACAAGGCTTGTACTACATATCTCTGTGAGATAGAATGATATAGTAGAAACCAGCCTTGGAATCAGGTACAAAAAGGTTTGAGTCCTACCTTTGACACTTAGTGGCTATGTGAGTCTTCTTTTTGTTTGTCTTTTGCTTTTGAAGAGGACCAAAGACATCACAGGGTGATGTCTAGACTCTTGCATGAATAGGATTTAAATGAGGTAGAGTTGCAAAGTTATCAGCCTTACTCTCTCTTCCAGAGTCATTGAAGTCCAATGGCAAGGTAATGACCTGGGATTCAGTGGATTCCTTTGGCTTCTTAGATATCTGATCAAGCTTTAAGGGCTCCACAGCAGCTGCTTTGGTTGTCTTCATGGCTATTGGAACAAATCTTTGTCATCCACTCATTCTACTGGGGGAAGTTTTCACTTGGAGTAGACATCCTTCATAACTCAATGATGGGTTTGTGGTCCTTCACTTACCCTCAACTTGGTTTAGTCCACCTGCTGAGATGGTTTACTAGGGTGTGGCAGCTGGGCATGCTATGGTTTCTTGGAGTCATAGCTGAGCGATAAATGCCAGTTAGACTCCTCACTCAAAGGTGAGGAGTACTGAAAATGGCTTGGGAAGCTATCACATCAGAAATGATAGTCCAACGTGAACATACCTAAGCTTTTTAACTTCCCAATGAACAGACAATTCTTTACTCAACAGTTACTGTTGTACATTTAGGGGACGGAGTGCCCTAGATGGACAGAGTCATATGTTTAAGGATGAAAAAAAAACATTCGTACACAAAAATACATCACCAAGTTTTAAACAACTTACTTTTAGATACTTCGCTAAATGTGAGTTAGAATGAATAAGACCACATGACACCAATGTATGCTACTGAACAAAAAGGGAGATGAGGTCAACAGATGTAAATGACTCAGTGTAACTCACGGCCACTGCCCTATTTGCTAGTTTCTGAGGAGTGATTAATACTTGCCAGAATTTTGACTTGTCTCTTTCATACTGTCTACAATTCAGCCAAATTACTTTTTACGGGTGACCTTCTACTTAAACTCAACATTCTCTGTTACCTCCATTCATTTCTGTAATCTGACTCCAGGCCTTTCAGTCATTCCCTTCCAGGATCTCTCAATATCTTATAATGCTCAATTTAGAGGGTCACTTTCAGGAGAATTCAACATTTAAATCAGAGTTTACAATTTGTGGGGGTTAGAAAGCACTGAAACAGTAATTATTAAGTCAAAGGGGTGTTCCTCTTGTAATTTATCCCAAGAAACAGGTCATTCATGCCCCATGAAGCTGAAACAGTTCAATAAAACAGATGGTCCCAGGCAACATCTTTCATAAAGATCACAGATTCAGTCTCAAATTCCTCACCTATAAAATTAAGCAATTGGGCTCAATGGTTTCTCTAGGCCCAGATACCAATGATCTTGCCACTCTATGTCTCTAAAATCAACCTTTTCTATTCCCTTTACCTGATCCCTTAGAGAAGTGCCAAAGCCCCATAGTAAGGATGGTAAAGCCACCACTATGTCCTACTGATGATGGGTCAATGACAATATAGTTTATATACAAAAGACAACACATTATCATCATATTCAAAATGTACACCAACGCATACACACACAGACACATACACACAATGTTCCATCTTGCTAGTGTGTGTCCTTTTCAAGAAGACATTTATAACTACTGGTTACCATTTTTTTTGTTTGTCAATTTTCTTTTCATTTCCCCTTCCTCCTTGGAAACACTTTTCTTTGTGTCCCTAAAGTGATGAATGAGGGAAAATGCCTTTTATTTAAAGCTTTTGTTTAAAAATGCATGATTTAGGAGTTAGGTTTCATAAACTGCCATTTACACAGAATAGTTGCTGAAGTGATTGAATACATTTGTTAAGTGAGAGTTACCATATATACTGAGAGTGGTCTTAGTGGGTAATGGATTCCAGTGTTCACTCCTGTATTCCTGTGGTCACATCCTTATTCTCCCCTTTCAGGTTTCAGAGAATAATGGTTTAACCCTACAGCAGCATTCTTACAGGTAACAGAGCAATTTAAGGTATTTAACATGGCCATAGTTTGCTGGGAGGGAGAGTGGCAAAAAGAGAGGGATGTGCTGCTAAACACAACTTACTTGGGGCAGGGGATGTATGCACAACATACTTTTCAGTTTAATCTGCATTATCAACATTTTCTAAGTCAAACCCTGATTTGTAGTGTTTGTCTATTTCTCAAGTATAAATTCTTACAATGAAAATTTAATAATTGGCTCTAGAAAGCCTATACAAGTTAGTTCCAGCATGCTTCTGAAAAAGATAGAGTGAAAAATGTAGGAGATTACTGAATTCTACTATAAAGGAGTGAGTTAAGAAAAGATCAGTTTTCTTGTCTTTTTCTTTTGTATTCCTATGGTATTGACAATAGAACAACACCTTTTTATCCTATGACAGCTAAAGGTTAGGAAGCTCCCAAGATGTTTTGGGTAACAAGGGAGACAGCAAGGTACCTGCCCTGAATGGTTACATGGGATGTGAAAAGTACATCTGGGATGGGCCAGGTGAGTTTGCACTATCTGAACAATCAGGATATTTCAGACTCAGGGTTAAATTCAAAAGATGAATGGATTTATTTCCCCATAGAAGTGAGGAAAGGTCTCTGGAATTCTGGGCAGAATAGTTGAAGGGGGAGCATGGAAAGATACTAGGGGTAGATGATAAGACATATATAAACAAACAGGAATTATAAAATGGTCATACCCCTTTCCTTACCAATATCCCAATAGTGTGTAATGCAGTGATCCTTAATATCAATGGCAAAAGTGATAGTCTTCCCCATTCTTACTGATTTTCTTCCTTAGAAAATGCATTCTATTTTTATTTTAGGAAAGGAGTTTTAATAATTCATTAAGTGGTACTATAGGTCTATGATAATTTGTTTGTCTGAATACTCATAAGCATTCTGTCTCTCATCTTCCTCTTTGCCTATTTTTGTTATTAATTTAAAATAACAATACTTAGGAGTTATATTATTTGAACCATAATTCTTGGGCAGGTACTTCTAATTGAACATGATTTATTTTGAAATTTTACTTGTTTAAATGTAACTGAAACAAAGAGCCTTCTTAGCTGAAACCATTATTACTGTGACAGAAGGTAAAGAGAAAAGTAGAATTTCAAATATTCTAAAAATTTTGTTTATTTTTAGTTTTCAACATTCATTTTCACAAGATTTTGAGTTACAAATTTTCTCCCCATCTTTTCCCTACCCCCACCCCAAAATAGTGATACTACTAAATACCCCTTCCCCCAATCTGCTCTCTACTATATTCTCACACATCCTCCCTCTGGCTTTCTAGGAGGGCAGGATGTATTTCTATACCATAGTGCCTGTATATCCAATTTCCCAGTTGCATATAAAATAATATATATATATACATATATATATATATAGATTTAGCATTTGATTTTAAAACTTTGATTTCCAGATTCTTTCCCTTCTTTCCTTGCTACCCACTCCTACTGGGAGGAAAAGCAATTCAATATAGGTTATACATGTGTAGTTATGTAAAACATTTCTATAGTAGATATATGGTGAAAGAATGACTATATTTCTCTCCATCCTATCCCACCCACCCCCATTTATTCTATTTTCTACTTTGACCTTGTCCCTCTCCCCCAATCTGCCGTCCCTTCTATCATCCCCCCTCTTATCCCCTTCCCCCCTACTTTCCTATAGGGTAAGATATAAAATGTAGTGTATGTTATTCCCTCCTTAAGCCAAATTCAATGAGAGTAAGGTTGACCAATTCCCTTTTGCCTTCCTGTTTTTCCCCTCCATTGTAACAGTTTTCTATTGCCTCTTCCATATAAAGTAATTTACCCTATTCTATCTCTCCCTATTTCCTCTCATTATATTCCTCTCTCACCTCTTAATTTTATTTCTTAGATATCATTCCTTCCTATTCAACTGATCTTGTGCCCTCTGTCTATGTATACATGTACACATATATACACACACTCACGTATTTATACACACATATACCCTCCTATATAAACATGTATGCATGTATACACACACACACATATATATATTCCCTTCAACTATCCCGATACTGAGAAAAGTCTCATGAGTTACTATTATCATTTTACCATGTAAGAATGTAAATAGTTCAATTTTAATAAATTCCTTATGATTTCTTTTTCCTGTTTACCTTTTCATGCTTCTCTTGCTTCTTGTATTTGAAAGTCAAATTTTCTATTCAACTCTGGTTTTTACATCAAGAATTCTTGAAAGTCCTCTATTTCATTGAATGACAGTATTTTCCCCTGAGACATTATACTCAGTTTTGTTGGGTAGGTGATTCTTGGTTTTAATCCCAGCTCCTTTGACCTCTGGAATATCATATTCCAAGCCCTTTGATCCCTTAATGTAGAACCAGCTAGGTCTTGTATTATCCTGATTGTATTTCCACAGTACTCAAATTGTTTCTTCCTGGTTGCTTGAATTATTTTCTCCTCAACCTGGGAACTCTGGAATTTGGTTATGATATTCCTAGGAGTTTTCTTTTTGGGATCTTTTTCAAGAGGTGATTGGTGATATCTTTCAATTTCTATTTTGCTCTCTGGTTCTAAAATATCAGGGCAATTTTCCTTGACAATTTCTTGAAGGATGATTTATAGGTCCTTTTTTTGATCATGGCTTTGAGGTAGCATAATAATTTTTAAATGGCCTCTTCCTGGATATATTTTCCAGGTCAGTGGTTTTTCCAATGAGATATTTCACATTGCCTTCTATTTTTTCCATCTGTTTGGATCTGTTTTATAGTATCTTGATTTATCATAAAGTCACTAGCTTCCATTTGCTCCAATCTAATTTTGAAGAAATTATTCTCTTCAGTGAGTTTTTGAAATTCCTTTTCCATGTGGATAATTTGACTTTTTAAGGCATTCTTCTCCTCATTGGCTTTTTGGGCCTCTTTTGACATTTGAGTTAGTCTGTTTTTTTTTCTTTTTGGAGGGCAATTGGGGTTAAGTGACTTGCCCAAGGTCTCATGGCTAGTTTTTGTGTTGTGTCTGAGGCCACATTTTAACTCAGGTCCTCCTGACTCCAGGGCCGGTGCTCTATTCACTGCACCACCTAGCCACCCTGAGTTAGTCTATTTTTTAAGGTATTTTCTTCAGTCAGGTTGTTGACTTGCTTTTCATGATTTTCTTCCATTATTCTTATTTCTCTTCCCAGTTTTTCCTCCACTTCTCTTACTTGATTTTCAAAATCCTTCTTGAACTCTTCCATGGACTGTAACCAGTTCATATATTTCTTTGATTTTGATGCAGGAGTTCTGACTTCATTGCCTTCTTCCTATTCCATGCTTTGATCCTTTTTGTCCCCAAAAAAGGATTGTATGGTCTGTTTGTGCTTCCTCTACTTATATTGCCAGTCAAATACTTGAATTTTGAGCTCTTTGCAATGGTAGACCTCTGCTCCCAAAGAGGAGAGCTTTGTCCCAAATTGCTGAGGTTTTTGCAAATGTCAGAGGTCTGAGGAAGGTGCCCTCTCTACAGACACCACAGTGGCAAACTGGCATTTCTCACCCCAGGACCACTGCCCAAGAAAGTGACCAGATCCAAGCAGGTCAAAGAAAGAGTGATTATCCTCTGGATGGTAGCTTGGTCCCCCTATGATCTGTAGGCCAGGAGCTCCTGAGGTAGACATGTGGCAGCTACTGCAGTCACTGTGCCTTAGTCACCTTTAACCTCGGAGGCAGACTGCACCCTTCCTTTCCAAAAGAGTTCCCAACTGACCTTTTACTTTCTTTTTGGCATTTATGGGTTGAAAAGTCTGAAAACCCCCACAGCTGTTCATGATTCACTTTCCTGAAGTTTGCTTTGGCCTAGGCTGCCTCCCTGGGGCAAAAACAGTGCAGCTCACACAGCACTGTGCTCTCCTTCCAGCACACTGTGATGAGCACATCCTGTTGGCCTGCCAGGCTGCCTTCAGTGAGAAATTTATTTCTCTCTGTCATTTTGTGGATTCTGTCTCAAATATTTTTTAAAGAGAACTCTAGAATGTTAGAGTAAGAAGGCATTTAAAAATTAGTTCATCATATATTACAGATTAGAAAACTGAGACACACAGAGGTTAAAATGGTCTACTCAAAGCTGTCAGATGTAGCAGAACCTATATTGCAATGTTAGATCTTTTTGGGTGCAAATATACTGTATATTTATCGAAACCACTAGGATCTGTTTGAGGCTATATTGCTATAAGCAATAGGAGTGCTTATGAAGCATCATATCCATAATTGGCCATTAAGGTTTTCAGATACTAAAGAGCAGACCATATGAACATAGTTCCTTAATATCACTACTATGGGGAAAATTCTGGCAGTTTAATCATATTCTCTTAACTGTGAAGGACCGATTACCCAAGTGAACAAAATATAAAATGGACAAATGAACATTATGGCCCTAGATGCACATTTTGGCTTCTTGTATCAACAATTAGTGGGCACTTTTCCTCCTTATGTACACACAATAGATGTAAATCAGTGGATAGACAGTTTTAAGTCTGCAAATAGGTGTAGTATTAATCTAGGAACAAGGACAAATAACACTTCATCTCCTGAAATGGCAACTAACAACAATAAAAACAAAACAAGCAATACTATAAAAAGCACTATGTGTAGAGAGGAAAAGGGACTAACTCAGGAGTTAGGGGATCTGGCTTCAAATCCAGTGTTAGATACTTACTATCTATGTGAACTTGGGCAAGTCAATTGCTCTGGACCTCAGTTTCCCTATCTGTAAAATGAGAAGTTTAGCTTAGATGTCTTGTGAGGTACCTTATTAGTCTACAAATTAATACTGTAACAAATAAATGATTTAGTAGAACTGAGTTCTGAAACCTATAAATATCAATTCCAGACCCTGGAATCTGATGCCTCAACTAATAGGAAGGCTCCTTTTGAGGAGTGAATCAGCTAACCATTCTCTATTCTGTTATTTTATTTATTATTTTTTAAAAAGAAATTGGGGTTAAGTAACTTGCTCAAGGTTACACGGCCAGTTATTTCTGGGTGTGGTGCTAAGTATCTGAGACCAGATTTGATCCCCAGGTCATCCCAACACTGGAGCCACTGCTCTTACTCACTGTGCTACCTGGCCACCCCTATTCTGTTATTTTTAGAAGTAAATAAAGCTACACGGGAACGGAAGTGACAAAAAAGCATAGGTCTGGTTTAGAAGATGTTTTAGAGACTATTCCCATGCTTTCATTTTACTGATGAGCAAATTGGGGCTCTAGAAGATCAAATATATAACCCAATACTATACAGGTAGAAAGTACTATCAGCAATATGTAGTGGTCTTTGAGTGTAGAGCTAAGAATATATCATTTTGGCTTCTACAGGGACCACTATGCCATACTTTCTTTAACACCCCTAAATCTCTTTCCTTTGTATATATATTTGATCAGACTTTACTGAAGGCACATTTAAAAGCAAAATCAACTAAATGATTTATTAAATCAGAAGGAATTCCATTATGTAACAAGGCTGAAGAGAGGGCAATTTTGAGCATGACGTCCAAGGTCTGGGGCAAAGACACAGATCTAGATTCCGCATTAAGGTGGGGAACTCCACACAGCTAAAGACACGCACGTGTGCATATCAAATCTACATATATAAAGGGGGGACCTAGGTGGCATAATGGATAGAGTAGTGGGTCTGGAGTCAGAAAAATCTGATTTCAAATCTAGCCTCAGATACTAACTAGCTGTGGAACCCTGGGTAAATCACTTAAGCTCTGTTTGTCTTAGTTTCCTCACCTGTAAAATGGAAATGATAGCACTTACCTCAGAGTATTGTGAAGAATAAATGAGATAATTATAAAAGTACTTAAAATAAGTACAATTATTTAAATATGCTGAAACAAGTACATATATAGACACAGACATAGAAACATGTACAAATTCATATGAATATATGAGTATATTTACAACTCCATAATACACACATACATACGTATATATGCATATATGTGTATGTGCATAGATATGTGTGTGAGTGTATGTATAATCTAGAGAAGAATGAAAGTTGGCATTTGTATAGTGCTTAAGGTTTTCAGACATTTGAACCTCACAATGACCCTGCGGGATAAGTACTATAGGAATTATCATCTCCATTTCTTAAATGAGGAAATTGAGGAAGAGAGAGATTAAATGAGTTGCCCATATTACACACGGGCAGCTGAAGGCTGGATTTCTTCAAGTACAACACTCATTTCACTCCATAATATTATATCTCTGAGGGTAGATGACATATGAACAGGCAGCATGAATCACTGGTACCTATTAGCACACTAGGAACATTGATATGGAGGAATTGCAGGACAATATGAATGAGAGAGGCATAAGATGATAATACGTAAATGGGTCATGATATGTAGCATTGAAGGAAGTGATCACTAGGAGCAGATTATAAATCCATTAAAATATATACAGAAACTGACAACTAAGGTAGTCATCTTTACAGTTGTTGAGAGGTTGTTACATACCTTAAAGAAATAAACAAATGGAAATGACTTGTGTCCCCTCACCACTGCCAGCACCACAACAACCAAAAATAAAACAAGATTTATGTACTAAGGTGTAATGGTAATGGGATTTGAACTCCACAATGGAGGGACTTGTTGACATGACATGAAGGGGCTGAACTGGGAGGAGATGGTGCCATGGATAGAGAGAGAGGCCCAAGCAGAGAGAGGCCAGAAGAACTTCTGGGAGACAGCCTCTGGAGGCTGCTGCTACTTCTGGAGAGAGATAAATGAGAACTGAGGACTGAACTTGGAGGAAGCATGACTGTGGTGCTGGTATTTGGTCTGTCTGTTTTGATGTTACTTTGTCAGATGTGTCTGTTGATGGAGAATGTTGCTGTTTTTGCAGAAGTTCTGGGACCTTGCTGTTGGTTCAGAAGCCCTGAAAGAAGATTTTCTTGTTGTATGCTTACAGAAATCCTGGAGCAGGGTCTTGTTGATGTTTTCAGGGGTCCCAGGACTACACTGATGATTTGTTGTAATTCCTTGGACATTGTGGTTGGGTCTAGGTTGATTTCACAGGCAGAGAGTGAATTGATGAGGATGCCAGCAATGTGTATCTACGTTGTGTTTTTGCTAAGCATTGTCTTCCCAGGAACAGAAACTGCTGAGAACTTGCCTTGGATCAAGATGAAGAAAAGACATCTCCTTGGGTATGGAATGCTGTGAAGATATTGTAACCTAGGGGTGGATGGCTTTTGTGTTTTGTGACTGTCCAAATGAATGTACTTTGTTTATGATTGGAAACTAATCTCCAATTCAGACTATCCATGGGTGGAATACTTTGACTTTTGTACTTTGTGATTGAACTGAGAACTTACTAAATGATTGAGTTGCTCTGTATTTTGATTTTCTTTTTTCTGTGAATGTTTTGGGGAGTTACTATGCTCACAATATGAACCTTGGAAGTTGCTTGTGCTTGGCGTTACATAAGGCATATATGTTTTCTTCCCTGACAGAATGTACATGCCTTGAACATAGAGACTTTCACTTTTTTCTTCACATCTCTAGTGCACAACTTGAAATATTTTTATTGTAATATAATTATATTTATATACATCTACATATACATGATCACACACATATGTTCCAATATATATTTACATATATGAGTAAAACCTCATCATTTTGCAAAATCCTATCATTCTTGGCACTTGATCTTTTCACTATCTTCTTTGCCTTTGATGTGGAAGATGGAACCCAAAACTCCAAATCTACATTTAAGAGGGAGTTCAGTTTAGACATCTCATTTTTCATCTGGCTGCATTACTTTGGTATGTCTCTGAATTTCTTTTTACCATGGCCCTCCTCAGGTACCTCCTTTTCCTCCTTCCCTTACCTTTTTATTAAGCATCCTTGTGTATTTTCTTTCCCCATTAGATTATAAACTCCCTGAGGGCAGGGACTATCTTTTTAAAAATTTCATCCTCATTGTTGAGAACAGTCACAGTGCCTGATCCATAATAGGTATGTAATAAAGGCTGATGGATCTATTAGATGACATTTATCTGTGTAAATACACACACATATGCCTGTATCTACATACATGTGTCTAGATCTATGTATCCCAATTTGTATCGACAAAGACAATCCTATAACCAGGGAGAATAATCTAACAAAAATAAGTATATGTAGCATGGCAAAGAAATACATAAGTGGGGCGGCCAGGTAGCACAGCGAGTAAGAGCACCGGCTCCAGTGTTGAGAATACCTGGAGATCGAATCCTGGGCTCAGACACTTAGCACCCACCCAGAAACACCTGGCCGTGTAACCTTGAGAAAGTTACTTAACCCCAATTGCTTAGGGGCGGCCAGGTGGCTCAGCGAGTAAGAGCACGGGCTCCAGTGTCGGGATGACCTGGATCAAATCCGGGCTCAGATACTCAGCACCACACCCAGAAATAACTGGCCGTGTAACCTTGAGCAGGTTACTTAACCCCTATTGCTTTAAAAAAAAAATTAAAAAAAAGAAGTACATAAGTGTTGATATACCAAACTTATTAGATTCATCTCACGAAAGGACCATGGCCTGTTTATTTTAGGGTTCTGTTTGTACCCAATACATGCTCAATATATACTTTAAAAAATCAATTTAAATATACCTCCAGACAAAATAATGTGTATCCTACAGTAAGTTGAGTC
This sequence comes from Petaurus breviceps papuanus, assembly GCF_028583685.1. Classification (NCBI taxonomy): domain Eukaryota; kingdom Metazoa; phylum Chordata; class Mammalia; order Diprotodontia; family Petauridae; genus Petaurus; species Petaurus breviceps. The sequence continues at coordinate 4,697,197 of NW_027185597.1, read as the reverse complement.
AGGTGAGATTCATGTCTTTTTTTTTTAACCAGCTAGATAAATTTATCCACTCCATGTCATTCCACAGACCAGCATGCACTAACACTCCAGGTGCCAATGCATGCCTTGGAGTATTCTAGTGTCTCAGCATCAGGATTTTTAAGTTGCTAGTTCTGTAAATGGCACAATCATGAATCAAAATTTCCTTCTTTTCCTTAACATGATCCCACACTTCAAGGTTATTAGCTTGTTTAGTGATCCTCAACACAACAGGAAGAAGGAAATTGAAATGCTGTGTATATTACATAAACCTTCCTGCAGTTTGTTTTCAAGAAGCTATGTTTAGTACAAGATTTTTTTCCCTGCACAGAAATAGCAGTCCTAGGTACAAATTAGAGAGAGAGATACACATTTTCTATTAAAGATCAAAGATTCCCCCCCAATTCTTTTTTCCCTTACTAGCTTGAAAAATCTTTAATTTGAAAACTGAAGAGTTAGCCAGTCCTGAATCCATCAGAATATGTGTTACTTGTAGCTAGAGACCAAAAACAATTCATTCTAGGATGTAGAAAGTGGGAATGTGTGAAAAGTGTGAATATTGAGAAAGAAGTGATGGGAACACATGGGTGATAAGAACTGCAGAGATAAAGAAAAGAGACATGAAATAAAAATGAAGAAAGTGAATCAAATTTAGTAGATGAAAACCAAGGGGGGAAAAGGGATATTTGTCTCAATTAAAATACACGAGGAGAAAGTGGGAACATGTAAGTTGCAATATGGATGACCTGAGTATAGGAAATGGAGAATTTTCAATTACAGAGTAGTAATGGGAGCATGAAAAATAAAGTCTTCCCTGGTGAGTGGAAGCCTTAAAGATGTGGGTGTTCCAATTACAGAATAGGTAATAGATGTACAAAAATAGGGCCATATATTACAGTGTGGGTGAGTAGAGGATGAATGTTGGGAAATTAAAGTATTATGACAGAAGTCAGACCCAACAAGCATTTAACTTGAGTTTTTCCCATTGTTCAAACTTTAAGGAGTTCAAACTCAAACCACAACTGAATTTGCCTTTTCACAATACCATGATGATTCTCTGGGGACCTATTTGTCACTCAGTGACAAAATGAAATAAAACTTAATACAAACTATTTAAAGTACTCCTCAATTTTATCGTTACCATGATTGCTGGTAATCATGTCACTTTGAAATTAGTAACTATACTGTGTAGATAAGGCAACAGGTTTGCATCACATAGTGCTTTAACACTCTCTAACACAATCTATTTATAATACTATAACCAATAAAAATTTGATTTTAACAAATATTTAATACGACTTGATTCTTTGTGGAACACTATTCTGTATGGTGAGGAGATTAAAAACTTTGATATAGTTCTTTCCCTCATGGAGCTTACACTCTAGTAGAGGGATATTATATGATATTTGGCATATATATATATATATATATGTACACATATATATGTGCACACAAATACAAATAAAACACAAGTACATTGAGGAAATAACAAAGTACTAAGGGGTCTAAAGTGGGAAACACAATTATTTACCAGGAGTGGCAAAGAAGACTTCAGGGGGAACATGTCATTAACTGAAATTTAAAGGAGCAAAGGTAGTATTAATAAGAGCAAAAGCATGGAGGCAGGACAGTGCACAGTTACAAGGGGAATGGTGAGGAGTTCATTTTGGCTGAAACATAGGGTAATGTGAAGGATACAGTGTGACAAAAAGCTAGAGGATATCATCCTTATTTGGCAGGCAATCAGGGAGGCACTGAAGAGTTTGAAGATGACAAGTGACATTACCAGATTTATAATATAGGGAGGATTTACCTGGTAGAGGTATAAAGGATAGTTTAGGAAGAGAAAAGAATCAAGGTAAGAAAGCCTCATTTTTCTTAATTTTCCATACCAGTGCCACATCAACAGGTTTCTAATTCTTATTTGCTTATAGAAATATTGTTTCTGGGAACTATGTCCTACCTCTCAATACAATTTTAGATAAAGGTTGGTTTAGCAATTTTGTGGCATGTAAAAAAAATCATGAAGATATTTCATTGAATAACTGGATTTATTTGTATTTAGGACAGACAATGAACAAGAAGATATGGAGGGTAGGCTAAGCATTATTTCAGTGACCTAGTCTAATGTAAACAATGCTGATAGGTTTGTAATGAACAATGATACCACAGCAGTATATATGTTGATTTTGTGTGTTTCTCTTTGTATACACACACATATACACAATAGCATCTTTAAAATTTATGACTTAGAACATTTCTATACATTTGTTTTTAATGAAAATCTCCTGGTTGAGGAGATTCATAGCTAACAGAGATGCTTCATAAATACTTTTTAAAATAAATGAGTGAATTAATATATGAAAAAATATTTGACAGCTTTATTATATCTAAGGTCACATTAATATACATGTAACTTTTTATTACCTTGTGAGATCAAAATGTGTTCTTAAATTTAGGATCTTCTGTTGATACCCAATATTTGTATTTACAAAGGGCTCTGCTATAATGTGTGTTCATTTTTTTTTTACAAGAATCGGGTGTCATTAGTCTAAAGAGTTAAGTGAACAGTCCCCATCACTCCAACTTGTATTACCACCAATAGCAACAGTATGGGAAAATAATTGCTTTTTGAATATGGGGAAAGGAGTTGACTTACTGTTTTCTCATAAAATCACAATCTAGTTCCTGGTTTTCTGTGCTAACAATGCTTTTCCACCAAGTATTTCCTTTTGCTGTCTAAATAATTCAGTACACTGCTCCCATCATTCCCTTGACATCTGTGGCAACTAGTTTGCATTATGAAGAATGAGAATATGGTTCTCTTTCCTTGTGTATCTTTTTGTTTTGTTTTGTGTATAACATTTTGAGTACTAGAACTTTCCATCTAGTAAGAAATTACGAAACTTTGGGAGAAAAGCATTTTAAAGTTAGCTCACATGAACACAAAACTTTTTTTTGGAGGGAAATTGGGGTTAAGTAACTTGCCCAAGGTTATATGGCTAGTTTTTTTGTGTGGGTGTTAAGTGTCTGAGGCTGGAACCAAACTGACTCCAGGGCCGATGCTCTACTCACTGAGCCACCTAGCCACCCTGAATACAAAACTCTTTCACCACTGCAAAACCATTCTGGATTACCTTAAACTTTATTAATTTTTAAAGAAAAGGGTAAGCACTTTTAAAGACAATTTACATTAGAAGAACTTTCTGAGTTAAAGTGTATGTATTTTGTGGCTGGTGTGTGTGTATGTGTGCATGTGCATATAATTGGGTACAAAATAATTGTGATTATATAATATAGGCAAGTCTATTATAGTCAGAGAGGCAAATGAGTTTAGGGGAAGTCTATAATGAAAGTGGAATTTTTGGGCAATAAGTTGGATTAGTGGGATGCAGGATGAATGGGAGTAGAGAGGGAGGGAGAGAAAGAAAGAGAAATACAGACAGAGACAGAGAGAGAGGGAGAGAGAGAGAGAAATAGAGAGAGAGAGAGAGAGAGAGAGAGAGAGAGAGAGAGAGAGAGAGATGAGATGGTATTCATCATGATCTAAACTTGAGTTTATTTGTCCCTACAAGATATATAATAAGCATTCTGCAAAGTTGCTTTGCATTAAGGGATATTAAAAGCAACAGCTCACAACTCCCTTGTAGTAGATTTAACAACAGATTAAGCAGTTTAAAAATGGGTCCTTTAAATATGTATCCTAAAAGACAAACACTGCTGCCTTGAGTAGTTTATTTATATAAGTTCTGGACTTGAAATCATATATAACAATGACTACTTGTTGGGTTGTTTCTATCTGGGTTGGAGGGAATCACAGCTGTCTGGCCTATCACATGCTCAAACCATTTAGGATTCATGAATAAGAAACACATAAAAATATGGCAAAATAGTACATCTTTGATTTAAAATTAATTTTAAGACAAATGTTTGGGCAGTTAAGTGGCACAGTGAATAGAATTAGGAGGACCTGAATTCAAATTCTTTATCAGATACTTAGTAACTCTGTGGTCCTGGGCAAGTCATAACCCTGATTGCTTTAAAAAAACAAATCAAAACAAAAAAACATAAATATTCATTAAAGAAAAAAATGAAAACCTAATAGGAACACTGCATAAATACATGCATGCATGCATACATACATACATAAGTGAGGGAAATAGATTTGGACTCAAACATTTGGTTCTTCTTATGAAAGAAATTGGAAAGTGTATGTTTGTGTGGGGTACATTATAACACGATTTTAACTCATGAAGCAGCAGTTTAATGTTAGACTTACTCTTTGGTAACATAATATACTTAAATAGCTATAACCCAAGGGGTTGTCTTCTTTTTTCCCTGATTCAATGGTATTAGAAAAAAATCAGGTGGTCTGCTTGTAAAATAAAATGCCCATCCCTCTCAGGGAGTGTGAAAAGCTTTACTTATATATTCTATCACAAGCCAAAATAACAACAACAAATGGATCTTTTCTTTTTCCCAATTACAAATACCAATTCAAATGTTGCAGAGACAATCAATTTGAGGTTTTCCAGGTACACTCTCTATGGCATAATAGAACGCCAGAATTTATTATGAATAACTAAGTTTTCGCTAAATGTAGGGACATTTTATAGTTTCATATAATGATAGTACTGAAGATAGATATGTTTCCTCTAAGACTCCTAGAGGGCTTTTTAAAATGTCCTAACACTAATTTGTGAAGGCAATAGCCTTTATCTCCATTTCAGAAATGTAACTCTTGGGAAAGGGAGGTTCAAGACCATAATTAAATCCAATTTCTATGACAATTAAGCTCAATTGCTATCAGCCATCTGTTCTGACTGGTCACCTCAGGCCCTATGGGTGAAAAGTATTCATGAAGCCCATGGAGATACCAAGATGCATTGAGTCTACAGTTCTCAGAACACACATGGATAGAGAAGGGTATTATTCTATGTGGGAAATGGCACTCTAGCCTAGCCAACCTGTCAATTCAGCCTGCACAGCTCCACAGGGTCAGCAACTGCATTGGGAGATCTCATTTAAAGACCCTCTTATCTTTGTTTTATAAGTGACCATACCTCACTGTTGTGGTCTATAGGTTGGCCACTTAAACATCAGTCCTATACCATCTCTCATATATGAAATTTATTTTCTTTTCTAGGTAAATTATTTGTCATTTATCTTTATAAAACTGTATTCTGTTTATACACCCTCCTCTTTCCACCTTATCAAATTAATTTGGAATTCTTATCTGATTTTTCAAAGTCTGTTCATCCCACCCAATTTGATGGCATATGAAAGAAACTAAATGAGCATAATCCCTGTCAACATCCAATGTATTAGTAAAATGACTGAGCATCATTATCTTAATATTCCTAAAATCTCTAGGCAGGAGACAAAAGTAGCCATGTAAGTGATTCTTTCTAGGCATTTTCCAGCACTGATCATAGTGCCGGGCACATAGTAGGTGCTAAATAAAAGTTTCTTAATTGATTTTAATTTAGTTAAGTAATTTAATTCAGCAAGTTTTTAGTAAGCAAATAACATTCATTTTGCACTGTGCAGTGCAAACAATGGGAAAGGATTTAAAAATTCACTATTTGTTGAGTGGAAATTCAACAAGCATTTATTAAGTGCCTACCAGCTGCAAAGCAGTGTGGATATGTAGACAATGTGGATGCATATGTGGACAATCAGGATACACAAAGTGAAATTTTTTCTGTCTTCAGGGGCTTTCACTCTATTTTCATATGAGACAGTTTTCATCTTAAGGGAATTTACAAATTCCTTGGAGAGACAAAATAGATGAAGAACAAAGTTTTGTTGCAAGCTATGCAAGACATTAAAGTTCTGAAATTCACACATGAAACATGTAAATATAAAGTGTTCCACCTCTATGTTTATGAACTCTGAAATTCTGATCATAATCTTTAATCATTCTATCTTTTCATATGGTCTTTTGACCACTAAATCTATTCTGTGTCCTTACTATGTCCTCTAATACCACCATTCCTCAGTTCTTTCTCAGGTCATCACTGGACATACCATTTATTTTCTTCTGCTTTCCCTATCTAAACCCCTTGGTGAATCAACTCAGATTTACTCTATCCTCTATCCGAGATTTTCTTTCCACTTTGTCCAATTACCAATCATGACTTATCAAACCACTTTCTTAAATTACTTCTATCATCCATCACTTTCACTCATATTTATGTTCTGCTGAATAGAGCTAGAGAAAGTCACAACATGGTGCCAATCAGGCCCTCTACAAAATTCTGCTACAAAATAGCAACTGGGCCCTCATTGGAACGAGGAAAACCTTTTATATCTTCTCAACTCACTCTACTGTTCACCACAGAGGTTATTCCAAACTGTTTCACTCCTTCTCAAGACTTTTGCAGCATCCAATCCATTGAATCTTCCAATGAAGAACTTTGCCTCAAACTTCACCAAAAAAACGAGGTCATTTATTGAGAGCTTCCACCTCTCCCCTCCTCCTTATCTCAAGTCAGTTAGATGTCTTCTCCCACTTTCTTCTTCTTTTCTTACTCTTCTACTGGGTCTTTCCCCATTCTCTCTCTCTCTCCTTGTGAAGAGGTGAACCTTTTCTTTTCCAAAGCAAATAGCTCCATATACAGTTTTCATCCTATCTGATTCAATCTTTTCCAATAGACTGGCCACCATATCATCCTAATCTTAAATCTTCATTTTCATTTGGAAAAGGAATTTATTCTTTGTACCTGTATTCCCGATGGGTAGCACAGAGCAGGTACATAGAAAATTCTTCTTGATTGACTGAATCTCTCTTTCCACTGACTCCTTTTCTGCTGCCTAAAAATACTCTCATATCCCCCTCATTAAAAAAGCTTCGCTTGATCTGATCATCACTGTTAGGTATCACCTTTTATCTCTCCTCTCCTTTTCCACTAAATTTGAAAAACAGTCTACAATCATCTCTTATACTTTCTTTTTCATTCAGTTTAATAACCTATGAAATCTGGCCTTTGACCTCAGCATTCATCTGAATCAGCTCTTACCAAAGTTAACAGGGATCTATTAATTTCCAAATCTAATGGATATTTTAAAATCTTCATTACTGCAGTTTTACTATGTTGATCACCCCCTCTTGAATATTCTTTGTCTCTAGGATTTTGTGAAACTCTCACTCTTACTTTCCCTTTTAACAGTCTATCTATTCCTCTATTGTATCTTCTTCATTGTTATATCCAAGAATGATGGGTATTCTCTAAGACTCTGTCCTGGCTTCTCTACTCTTCTAACTCTATGCTATCTCACCATGCAATCTTATCAGTTCCCATGAGTTCAACTATAACTTAGTAAATGACTGTAATGGTAATGAAGTTTGAAGATCCCTTTGTATCACTAAGCTAAGAGGTACTTAGCACCTAGTTTTAAATTAAGCCTCTGTTAAGAAACAGAAGGTGTGAACCCCTGTTGCTGATGTAACAGGAAGGGGCTGAACAGGGAGGAGCTATACCATATATAAGGAAGAACACAAGCTGGAGAGTCAGAACTTCTTGGGACAAGCATCTGGAGACAGAGCAGCTGCTGCCAGAGAGAGAGAGAGAGTTTCTCTCAGTGAGCATCTGAAGGCTGGCCTGCTGGCTGCTGAACTGGAATTTCTGTGGAGAAAGTGATTTTGATTTTGAGAATGGGAGAAAGTGATTTTGATTTTGAGAACAGAGCTGATGAAGACTTCCGAGGGCCAGCTGGAATTGCTGAGGACTTCTGAGGTCCAGCTGGAGCTGCCAGAGGAAGCATGACTATGGTGTCAGTACTTTGTCTGTGGATCTGTTAAGTTTTCTCTTCTACAGGAACAGAGACTGTGAAGGATTTGAGATGGACTGGACACTGTGAGCTTCAATGTAGAGAGGGAACTGCACGGAAAGCTGGACAAGGAGCTAGGAGTTGTCTGCCTTTGAACCCAGGTGGAAGTTTGGTGGATTCAGGTAGTAGCTACCTGCTTCTAGTCAAGACAAAAAAAAACCTCTCTGTAGATACTGAGTAGTGACTGATAAAATTGTAACTTACTTGTAACCTAGGAGTGGATGGCCTGTGTATTTTCCACTGGCCTTTAAGAGAGTACTGAGTAGTGACTGATATTGTAATTTAATTCCCTTAAGGAGTCCTTGCCTCCATAAGGATGAGTGAGTTAAGGATTAAGGTGGCTCTCCTCCTTAAGACTGATTAAATTTAGGATGAATGAATGATTCAGTTACTATGATTGTACTTGGTTGAAAACTGTGTCACCACTTTGGTGAAAACTATGTGGCCATTTTAGTGATAAGTTGTTGAGTTGTGACCTGGTGAATGCTGTATTTTGATTTTCTGTGATAAGTTGTAACATTGTGAATGCCATACCTTGATTCTCCTTGAATGTTTTGCTTGGAGTTCTTATTGAATAAAATAGAGAGTTACATAGTATAGTAATCAGAACCTTGAAAGCTGTTCACAGCAGCAGTTATCTGGAAAGCTGCCTGTACGTAGTAGCTTTATAATGACTCTCAGATCCATGTAGCGAATGCAGTCTTTCTTCTAACCTTCAGTCTCACATCAGCAGATGTATTTTGGACATCTTGAACTAAATTCCTTTTAAATATCTCTCCTAACACTGATTTCTAATAAACAGAATTCAGTAATTTTCCTACAAACCCTACCTTTTCTCGAATTCCTTACTCTGGTAAAATAATCACTATCCTCCCAGTTATCCAGGCTTCCAACTATGGTGTCATCTTTAACTCCTTTCTCACAATTACTTGAAATACCTTCACTAACATCTCTCAAATATGGCTTCTTCTCTCTCCGACATAGTTGTTATTATGGTATAGGTCCTGATTTCAATCTTAGATTCTCAAACTTCAATCCTAGACTGTGCCATAGCCTGCTGATGGGTTTCCCTAAATCAAATCTATGCCCACTACAATTCATCTTCTACTTAACTGCCAAAATGATTGTCCTAAAGCAAGGATCAAATTCCTATTCTTAATAAACTCCAGAGGCTCCCTCTATGCTTAGCACATGCCTAGTATACCCAGTGCTTATCACAAAGCTTAACACACAGTAAATTCTTAACAGATACTTGTTGATAAGCAATAATGCAAGACAGTATATGATTAGCTGATAAACAGGATAATATTGTTACTGTCAAAGAAATTCAGAAAAGGGAGAGAACATTATAGGAAGGAATGATCAAAGAAAGAAGATTTCAAGGAAACACATTTGGATAAGTAGAGATAAATAAGGGAAAACAAGTGAAGTTGTGAATAACATAATCAATGACTGGGTGGGGAGAAAATGAATGTGATGTATTTGTGATATAAAAGGAATCCTATCCAAATGGAATACTGTGCTAAGGTGAACCCAGATTGGAGATAACTATGAATACCAAAAAAGGAAATTTGTAATTGATATTGGAAAAATGGGAACCTTTAAAGACTATGGACAAGGAGTAGTTTAACCTAAGTGGCATACTAGGGATGTTAATCATATATTAAGTTTTAAGATAGATTCATATTTCATTGGTTATGTATAGTGATAAAGATCTATGTGGTGATTAGGTATGCAAATGATGTAGTAAATATGAGAAAGATTTCAAATTTAGAATTAGCAAGACTTGGGTGCTGGTTAGTCAGTAGAGATTAAAAGATGCCATGATTAGGACTTAAGTGCATAACAGCTAAGGACAAGCTACATTGAGCAAGTTCTGCTAGGGTATGGTGGGACAGGGTTCAGAATCAGTACTGCAGAAGCAAGCCTGAATCAAGGTGGGTTTGCATTTGGGGGAAATACAGTGATAGATAACAGGGAATTTGACCTACAGGACAATGTTTGAGTCAATGAGGAATGGCCAAAGGGTCTGGAAAGAGTGAGAAACAGTATAAGTATCACTTGGTAATCAGGAATGCACATTCCACCTGAGCCATTATGCTTATGTCACCTGCACTGACCCATATATCTTGGCTAATCCAATCATTATTCAGATTTATTGAACAAAAGGTAAAAAGGATAGATATGAAGTGGTGGCTAAGATCTTGATTCTGTATTACTAAAAGGCACATGATAGTGCTATTGAAGAAAACAGGTAAACTAAGTGAAGGAAGTGGTTGGGAGGGGAAGGTCAGATTTTGACATATTAACTTTGAGATAATGGGGGATGGTAAATATAAATACTCATTAGACAACTGACAATATAGTACATGACTCCAGGTCTGGTAAACACCAAGATTAGAGAGATCTATTTCAATTATTCATATAAAAATTCACAAAATCCCAAGAACAGATCATTTCTCTACAGGAGAGAAGTTAATGAATGCTAGAATAAAAATTGGAGGACTTAAGCTCATATTCCAACTCTGCTAGTTACTACTCATTGTCTTTGGGTAAGTCACATTAGCTCTCAGCTTCAATTTCACTTCAAATAAAGGGGTTTGGTTAGACGACAGCTAACATTCTGTCCAACTCTAAATCTATGATACTATAATCCAGTGAACTTGATTCAGAACAGCCCTTTGGGTCCCATATCCTATCCCTCAGCACCCAATACTTTCACTAGTGAAATGAGATACAAGCTGTAATAAATTTAAAATTATAAGTGATTATTTAAGCCAAAATGAAGATATGAATACAAAATAACTGCTTTGCAACATGATTTCAAAGAGCCCAATACATAAATGAACTGCAGTCTCATTTGAACTGTTACATAAATGAAGAGGAAGCATGAATTAACCAGTATTTATTCTGGAAAGAAAATGTTTCAGCTCTGTAACTATGAAAATACTCAAAGTGTAAATTTAATAATTTATTAAGTCTTGGTGGTTTGTGATCTTACATAATAATTAATCCCAGTATCTGAAATACAGAGGAGATCTGGGGAGGGGAGGAATCCTCTTCACAATCTTAAACAATAAGCTCAGTTCACAGTCATTTCAAGATGAAATACGAATATAGTTCTGCAGCCTCCTCCAACTCCCTGACTCTGTTAAAACTCCACCCCCCCCCCCACACACACACCTTTTTGGGAAGCTAAACATACTTTTTTCCTTCCCTATCTATTCATTCCATCAGTTTTAAAGAGCTGGGACAATTAACCATCTTGTTTCATGTAGTTTTCATTTATGATTTCTTGAAATATAATTCTGGTAAACCAGGATTTGATAAAGTCCATTGGGATTCATTTTCTTTAAGCTCACATCATTCCTGCTCTCAGTAATTGGCCCATTATAGGTCCCATACCAATCCTCAGTTGCACATTGTTTGGATTTTAATGCCTTAGAGTGAGTGTAAATAGAAATTATTTCTATTTGCCAGAAACTCTAAGGGTCTTCACCTCCCAGATGGATTCTTTTGGGAAGTCAAACTAGGCCATCTTTCACCTTAATTCTTAACTAGCCTTTAATCATTGGATGGGTGTTGCCTAAGAAAAAATGAGACCTGAGAAAGACCTTACCTTAGAAAGGCTAGGGTCTCCTACTGTATCTGGGGCTGCCAGTGGTCTTGACCTTTGGCTTGTCACTGGACTTTAGTGACTCTGAAGGAGGGTGAGGCTAATTACTTTGCATAGCCCTGCTTCACTTAAACCTAATTCACTTGCAAATCAAGACATCATCCTCCTGAAGTCATTGATCCTCTTCAAGAAAGAAGGATGAATAACAACAATCTTGCTAAGAAAGAGTGGCCTTGAAACTCATTTTTACTAAAGATACAAAATACCACTTCTACTTTGAGGCTCAAACTAAGAATATTTCCAGGCAAAGTTATTATATGTAAGTCTTAAAGAGTTTTTCTTATTAATTATTTGCTAGAAAAATTTTACTCACCATGCTTTTCTACCTCCCCATAGGTTCTGAGAAGGATAGAGAAGATAGAGGTGGATACCATGTATGAGGAGAGAAATGGCAGTGACTCAAGTAATCCAGAAGGGGAGAAGGCAGCAGGTTTTGATACTAGGTTGCAAGCTTAGATTCATTGACATATATTTTTATTTTTTCAACCTAGATATAGTTAACCCAGAATCCAGACCATGCTTTCCGTTCACATTCCATCCATATATTTATCCTGGCCATGGATAAAAGAATGAATGAATTAAAAAAAAAAGTATGTGTGAAATACTTCCTACATCCTAAGAACTCTACCAGTCTCTGTCCTCAAGTAGCTAACTTTGTAATGGGAAGAGACAACATATAATGCAGTGTGGTGGCCAAGAGGGGATATTCAGATTTGGAAAATTACCTCTTGCAATTTGCCAAGTGAAACAAGGAGTTTGGGAAATGTTGCTTTAAGCACATGTCTAGTGGAGTCAGCATATTTTGTAAGCTCTGAATCCAAGGCAGAAAGCTCTTTTAACATGGTAGAGCAAAAAGAACAGTAAACCTGGTATTATAGAACCTGAGTTGAAATTTTGATTTTGCTATATTTACTAAGTTTATGATCATGAAAAAGTAATTTAATCTTTCTGGACCCATTTCTCTTATCTTTAAAATTAAAGGTTTAGACCAGGTGACCTTTAAGGTATCTTCCAATATTATCTCTATAACCTCAAGGTCATCACAAATTCATAAACAGCAATCATATTTGGACTTAATCACCACAAGAAGAATGTTATTGTAAGTGAGGAGTTAAAAATCTCACCCTTTTCTGCATCATGTCTAGTTATTTATTTTTATAAAACATATCCATAAGTATGTAGTAGGTTCATTTTCTAATGAATTTCAAAGCAAGTAAAATACGTTTTGGTTGTTACTTTCTTCCAATTTGGAATTATATGTTTGTTTTAATGAATCCTATTCTATGACTCTCTGTCACATGGAAAATCATTTATAGTATAGGTTTTAGCTATTCAACACACTACAGATGTGCATCATTAACCAGATATATCATGTTGACAGATCCCTACTCCTCAGTACCTGAACTCTACAATTTTACTATGCTTACACAAAACATAAACTACATACTTTACACAAGGGTATTTTTGAGTGTGACAGTAAAGAAAGAAAAATATAAAGTTTCAATAGCTCAGCAACTAAAATAACCAAGCTTAAATATAAAGTATTTGACATAGTGAAAATCTCACTAGCAATAGGAATCCCTAAGAGGCTTGCTTATGTGCATATGAGAAGTCTACCAAGTTTCTAAAAGAACCCTCCTGACAGTTTGTGAATGCTTAAAAAATTTAAATGACTCTCCCACATTGAAGTTTTCTTTAGAAATATACTGTATGAAATTTCAGCACTCACCTGAGCTTCTTGACTTTTTCCATCAGCTTGCTGGGCCACCAAGTAATTCCTATCAGTCTAGATTCAGTACCCTACAGGAAACTTCTTAGCAACATAAACTGCCACACCAAGAGCCCATCATAATTCCTGTGATGAGTAACAGTCAAGTATTACTGTATTAAATGACACCAGGAGTATGAGGACCTCTCCATCATCTGTTACCTTCTATTGAACAACTCAATAGTGAGCCTGCAGGATTTTCTTTTTACTTATGTCAGATTTTTCATTTCAAACTTTGTGCTTCCTTTAATACAGTGCTGTGGGTACCACTGGGACTCCTTTTTAAAATAGCAGTATGTTCTCCAGTTTCAATCACTTAACTTCCAGTGTTTGTAACTTCCTCCTGATGTTTCTGAAATTTAGCACCACTGGTGACTCATTTGGCCTTCATCTTTTAAGCACAGGTGTGTACTTTCAAATGTGGAATTTTTTAGTGAGTGAAAAGCAAATGAAAAAAGATAAGGTTAAAGAAATGTGAGGCAGAAATGAGTAGAATTGTAAAGTGAAGGCACAACATAAATGCTGTTTAAATGAATGGATGAACTGGTAAAGTAATTAAATAATATATTCAACAGTGAGGTATTTACAGAATACCACAGGGGAATCTCCCTATTAAACACAGTGAAATCTCAATTATCTATGTATGGCTTTCCTGCATAGTATCTAATTCTTGAAAATTTTCACCTTCAGGTTTTTATGGATATGATCACCTGTCTCAATATCTAAGTTCTTTTCTAAGAAATTACTCCTCTGCCCTAATGAACATGTGAGATGGTAGGTTAAATACTCTTTGTCCCTGGCCCCAATCTGAATACATTAGTGCCTTCCCTTTGTTAATTCAGTCAGCTGACAAGTCATTCAATAAAAAAAAATACCAAGTGCTTATAATATGCCAGAAACTATGCTAAGTTCTGGGGAAACAAAATATAAAAATAAAAAAGTAACAGAGAGTCTCTGTCCTTGAGGTGCTTGCAATTGAATGGGGGAAACACCATGTAAATAATAATTTACAAATAAGATATATACAGGATAAACTGGGGATAATCAAAAGAGGAAAGGCATTACCTTTAAGTGGTCTCAGAAAAGGCTTCTCATATAAGGTGGTAACCATAGTTTATCCTTAAGTGTTTAATATATGATTGGTTACTGATTGAACCCAGGAAAGGAGGGAGCAATAGGTTTAAAGGCAGAGACCAATTCTAATATATAGATCAAAACCAATAACAGCTTACACTTATATGATGCTTTATGGTTTAAAAAGCAATTTATTTTAGATATTTAATTTGATGACCACAATTGCTCTGCAACAATAGAGTATTATGCCCATTTAACAGATAAGTAAATGTAAAGTTTGGATTCAGTCAAAGGGCTGCACTTGAGGACCTGGACAGGGGGCTACATATGGCCTAGAGGTCACAACTTCCCTACCCCTGATATAGACCAAGGTTCTGTATATAGCTTTCCACTACAGTACAGCTGATGACTCAGATAAATCTTAAAATGAAGTAGGGAGAAAGGAAAGAGCTGAATATTGAATTAATAAGGATATAGGACAAGTCAGACATTGTTTGATATTCTGAGGACTTCAGGATTTCAGAGAGAGAGAGAGACCTTATTTTATTTCCATATAGAAATTCTATCCAAACCCAAACAAAAATTATTATTTGATTAGATACTAATTTGGATTATTTGCACTATAATTTTCCTTCATTGACATTAAAGATAGAAATTTCCACAGGATGTTGAATACAAAGGCTAAATTTCATGTATGACTATGAATGGAGTAAGAGGCCATGAAAATACAAAAACAGACCATCACGTAATGTTCAGGCATCACCTTATGGTCAGGTCACAAGAGGGAGATCCTTGGCAATCATCTCATATTGCAGTGCTTATAAAACTTTCAAAAAAGAAAAAAAAACATTAACATAAATCTAAAGACAACTGTAACCTTCATGTTGCATCTGTTGTTGAATATTAAGAGACAGAAAAAATGTATGAAGAACTTGATAGTCCCTTCAATATTAAACCAACATATACTTAAAAGTCTCAGTGACTTCAATGAAAATGTGGGAATAGAGGAGGAAAAAGAGTTAGACTAAGAAAAGAGAGATATTAAAAGTTTATAGATCGGGGTGGCTAGGTGGTGCAGTGAATAGAGCAGCGGCCCTGGAGTCAGGAGGACCTGAGTTCAAATCCGACCTCAGACACTTAACACACACAAAAAACTATCCGTGTGATCTTGGGCAAGTCACTTAACCCCAACTGCCCTCCAAAAAGCAAAAAAAAAACAAAAGTATATAGATTGTTCAAATGCATCACACATAAAGAACATAAACAATTTCTTTAGAAGTTAATGGGGGGGGCAAAGGATATAGCAAACTCTGAATAATATAATGCACACACACAAATAAACTGATCTTATGCTAAGAAAGAAGAAAATGTCTAATTAATAGAGGAATAAACTGGTTGCCAGTTCAGTCAGACCATCAAGTTATTAGAGCAGTGAACAAAATCATAGAGATTTGTGAGTTAAAAAGGAGGGGGCTGGTCACGTAGTTAGATTGAAGGATAACTTAAAAATAGCCTATGTGCATAACTGATAGTCATAAAATATTATTATTGTTACTGTTATACTAGGTACACAGGATTAAAGTATCTAGACAAAAATTATACAAGATAAGAAGACTGAGATAGACTGTGATATGCATTTAACATTCCCACATTGAGATGAGTTTACCAATCCATACATACATATATTGAGACAACTTTCACATGTTAGTAGACCACAGGGCACCTACGTCTGTACTTCATAAGAAATAGACTTATGCCCCTGTCTGAAAATATATTTGGCAATTGACTCTCCCAGGCTTTAATGAGAAAAATTTTATAAGCTTGGTTTTGTAAGATCATAGTTTTTATAGCAAAAAAGAAGAAAATAAATAGTTTGATTTATTATCTATCCTTATTCACCCATCTATTCCAGGTACATGCTTAAAAAAGACTGAAGGATATAAACAGAGACAACATAAAGTTCTGACAAGGAAAAGTTTGCATAGGTAGCAGCTGTCTCTAGCCATACACCAGCTGGGCAAGAGAAGTGACATGGTCTTTATTATTTTTGGTGGGGATAGTGGGAAGGAGAGCCTTTAAGTTTCAAAGATTCAGTTGCAAACTAAATAAAAGAATCTCTATGGTAAAAATAAATCACTTTTTTCTCTAAGCATGAATGCTAAAGGAGGATCAACTGAAAGAATCAAAGTATATATCTGTCTTCCACAATTTGAAAGGATATCACGTGGAAGAGGAATAGATTAATTCAACTTAGTTTTAGAAAGCAGAACTAACCACAAGAAGTAGAAGTTTCAAAGGGACACATTTAAATTAAGTTTGCCCCCATTTGTCTTGTCGGCATCACAGGACATGACTTCTGTTACATACTAGCCATTCCTCTGTGGAATTCCTTCATCAAAGTAGAGTTAACAGAAGGACAAATTGGTTTCTAAAGTTCAATTATCCCATTGTATGCTCCCCTTATATGACTGAGACATCAAAATATGTTACAAATTTAAGCTATCTTACAAATCTTATGTCCTACTGATGCCATGAACAGAAAACATTTGTCCTATTCCTACAACACTTTCATCAAAGATCAACCAGTTTCTATCTCTGACTACAGAGATATTGGGATATCATCTTTCTCTGGTAGTAGGAGTATTTTTAGATAGTTCTTCAAATTATATAAGATAAAGGAAAGTATTAAAGAAAATGTTATTTTAGGTTCTGTTTTAATGACAAATAACACCAACAGTTATACTTTCATCTTATTTTCTCCCCCCAAAAGGTAGACTATAATCTAAAAACTGAAGAGTATTATGTTATAAAAGTTGGTTTGTAATAGGGTCATTCAATATATATGTTGACTCCAACAATGTAAATACAAGGTTGCTAAAAAGAAGTAGAACTCTAAATAAATGAACAAACCAAAGGTGTTCCCAAGTAATGAGTAATAAAACATGTCATATCTTTACTTACTATCCAGAAGCAGGGGGCTACTAGCATATTCAGAATAGTATATGTATCTAAGTCAAATGTAGTGAGTGTGTTGTTTACTTTTCACTAATTGTTTTTTCTTTATCAAAAGGAAGGTTTCAGGGGCGGCTAGGTGGTGCAGTGAATAGAGCACAGGCCCTGGAGTCAGGAGGACCTGAGTTCAAATGCGACCTCAGACACTTGACACACTTACTAGCCATGGGACTTTGGGCAAGTCACTTAACCCCAATTGCCTTACAAAAAGCAAAACAAAAAAGGAAGGTTTCAATCAGGGAAGGAATGGTTTTGAAATGATGGTGGTGATTTAAAGACAATGGGTATCAATCAGTAAGATATATTTTTTAAAAAGATAATGTTAATGGATGTAAAAATACACAAATCCTACCTCCTATTTGTTAAACAATGTAAAATATATGCAAATATAGCAATGTATGTATATGCATTTATGTGTACATATATATGATACATGTATGTGTAAGATACATATATTTATATACACATGTGTGTATGTAGTCTCAACAGATTATTCATTATCTGTGTATCATCCTTTCCATGTTAGCTATGAGCATTCTGGTGTATTGTGAAACGATGAAATGAAGCAGTTATTAGGACTGTTTTTTTTTTGTAATGTATAAGTAGAGTTGAAGAATCTGAACATTTGAACCATTTAACTTTACTTTTCCATATCTGGGTAATGCTTAGTTAAGTCACATGGCCCAAGACAAGATACTACTTTTCACAAATTTTCTTTGTCTAAATTTTAAACTGAACGAAAAGGGGCTGAACATTGACCACTGTAGAGCAGATCCTGAAATGCTCTGGAGTAGGTCAGTGTCCTCTTCATTTTTCCCAGTTCTGACTAGCACCTCTGATCACTTTATCTCTTGAGGGGAGTGCTCTCAATCACTTGACTTACACTTTATCTAAATCAGATGCTGTGCCCACTCACTGAAAAAGGCACCTTAGACTTCCTTGAACTTATATTCCTTTTCCCCCTTTCCCATCTCATTTTTTAAGGAGAAAATGGTTTAAACAGAGAAGCTGTTGCTGGGCAAATGGAATCCAAGGAGCACACAGAAATGATCAGTTATGGTTTGTGGCCTGATAGGCAGGTCTGGGAATTGAGCTGTCATCCTGAGAAGCAATGGGATCAGTGAGCTATGAGGTTGCAATGTGAGAATGAGAAATAAGACTGGAAATATAAAGTTGGATGAAACCCTAAGATGTTCAGAGGAATTTCACTCCCCTAACAGCTTGTGCTTAGCATTTCCCTCCTCCTCACACACCTTCTAAAAATTAGGTCTCCCTCCTGTCTGGGTGATGAGAAATGAAGCACTTCCTATTGTTAACTGCCTGACTACTGATCTCTCCCTTTCCTCTCATCCATCTCTCTTTTGAACAACAGCAGTTGATAGCCTTCCTGTCGACTTCCCCAGGTCAGGCCATGAGAAGCAATGAAAAGGGAAAAGGAAGAATGAAAAAAGAGAAAGTGAAAAATATTATACCTTCTATTTCATTAACTCATACTAAATTCATCACTAAAAGTCATTCAAAAATAAATATTTATTGAGAACTGACCATAGAGAGAGAATTTAAATTTATTAAGACCTTCCTATATATGAATAACCTAGCACAAAAATAAGTGCATTCCAAGGGGAGGGACATAGTAATTTTTCTAAATCCCAGTAGTGAAAATTACAAACACACACACACACACACACACACACACACACACACTTTTTCTATGAACAACAACCTCCTATTTTAAATGCAGACCACATCACCTACAATTTCAGTAGCAAGTAAAGCAAAACTATGGATGAAATTTGAAATAAGATTGCAATGATGTTTAGGGTACAGCACCTGGGATGTCATACAGAAAGCAGACCCTGAATGAGAACACACAGAAGCATTTCTGAGAGTTGCAGACAATAGAATTGATGATGTTTTCAAGCTTGTTCTTCTTCTCTCTTGGGGCTCTTCCAGGCATCAGAATATGTGGGGATTTGCCCCTTTGCAGGATGAAAATGACTTTCTAGTAAGCCATTAGAATCGGAAGTCTGTTCAAAACAATTGTCCTTGTGCAGGTGGTAAGAAAAAAAGGCCCCTATCCTCAACTCACGCTTGGGCATACTAATTTGTAGCATTCAAACAGCTCTGTGTTTAAAGCATATGGTAAACAGACCCAGGGGACCAGTTCCTCACTGCTATGTTTGCTTTTATAGTTCTGCACATGGCAGTTTTATGCAAGAGGAAATAGATTCTTGAAATGGCAACAACAATGACAGGTGAAATAGGATGGGAAGAAATAATATTTCAGGTTCTCATATGTCAACATTGTATAAAGGATTGTATTTCAAAGTTGTCTTTCTTATGATTCATACTCCTAAGAGTCCTTTAAAAGACATATGAATTAAGAAGACAGTCTCAGCATCCAAACTATCCTTGAGCCCTAGGAAATGTGGCCACAGATAAGTAAAAGACTTAGTATAGGCAGATTAACCTAGTGGCTTCTCAAGAAATTCAACTTTGCCCATACACAACTCAGAAAGGACAGGGAACATTACCATGAAACCACATCACTCTAATATCAATCAGGGCTGCCTTGTACCCAACACTTTGCAGTGCTTTTGGGTTTCATACACTGATAAATCTGGCAAAGAATTCATGTATCTTATCTCATGTAGATCTTGTTCTTCCAAAATGCCTCCCTGGAATAGTCACTAAATTCTGTAGATGACTTCCTTTCTTTCTCTTTTAAAGATATTCCTGGAACACCAATACCAGATAATTAGTCAATTTGCTGTCTCCTATTTTCCCTACATGATTGAACTTCCTTCTTTTCTAGTCTTTACATGTTCTTTAAAATGTCTTCTACACCATTTTCATGCATAACTCATCCCTGGTAAACATATTATACAACTTTAGCCCCATTATGTGACTTTTCATTGGCATGTAGTTCATTTATAATTTCTATTCATTCAGTACTATGACTTTGTATGACTCATAGCCACAAAGTTCTAGAGATCTTGGTGTCTTAGAAAACACCTATATATGTTATTGTAACAGTGGGATTACAACAATTTCACTACAGAAACTCTGGAAGATATATTGTCTTTGCTATTCTATTTTTATCAAAAGCTTTGGGGGACAACTCTTTGATAGCTAGATGCCATGTTTAAGTTCTCCAGAAGCTCATTTCCTCAACCACAGCTTAATGCCTTGTGAGGTATACTAATTGTAGCCTTCAGATCATAAAATCATAGACTGAGACCTAAAGAGATGGGAAAGACAAACTAGTTCATCCTTTTATCCCACAGATAAAGTGAGTTCCATGGAAGTCTAATGATTCTAAATGTCAAATGAATAATAAATGCTAGAATCAGGTCTAAGATCCTTCTTGAACACTCTTTAGCATTTCTCCTCCAGAATATTATCTACTTCTTGGGTTTCCATGACAATGATCTCTCTTTGTTCTTTTCCCACCTGTTTAACTCCTCTTAGTCTCTTCTTTTGTCTAATCACTCATATTTCAGCCCCGACTATATGTTGTACCCTGATACTCTCTTCTAGCCCATTTCTCTCTAGGTTATGTTAGTGATCTCATCACATACCATGGGCTTAATTGGCATCTCTATGTAAATGACTTCTGATCTACTTAACCAGTTGTATTGTTAATGCCATAACACACAGGAGGCACTGGAGTTTTCAGACTCTAGTCTCTAACAGGTGTGCTCTTGATCTGGTCAGGCAGACACCTTTGGAGGGGTTAATAATCTCATTTTATTCTAGTCTAGTCTTCTCAGAAAGGTTGCTGATAATTGGAGTACAACTCTTACAGCATTCCCTAATCATACTTTTCACAGGGACCAGTGAGAAGGGGGAGGGAACTCCCCCTATGTCTCAATGGGGTCAATTGGGACAGGCACAGCTTGTGTCTTCTCCTAAATCCCCTCAAGTCTCCATGGGGGCCAGTTGAGGCAAACACAGATTCCCTCCAAGTCTTTATGGGGACCAATCAAGGCCACAGAGCATTCCAGCTTGGGTATTCAACCCTAAGGGTTCCTCCTCAAGCCTCAATGGCAAACATAGATTCCCCCCAAGCCTTGAGGGGACCAGTCAAGGCACACAAAGCATTTCCCAGAATATATAGTTTTTCAGAGTCAGAAGGTGCCATAACCCATGTGACTGGGCACCTGATGGGCATCAAAGCCTGCATGACTCAGTACCTGATTGACCAAAAGCACCAGGTCTCTGGGTGTGCTACAGCTGTGAAGTGGGCCAGAATTCAAAGGAATAAGACATTCATGATTGATAAGGTAAAATACCTGTGTTCTAAAGACACAGGACTGATTCTGTATGTTCCTAGAAGGGTGACCAACATTTCAAGGGAGAGGAATCAGCCATATATGCTCTTACCTTTAGACCTGGGAACATGGCCTCTGTTCCAAGGAGAAAAGGGAACATATGTAGTCACGTAGGCATATAAATGTACAGGAAAGATCTTTATATTCCGTTAACTCTTCACCAGCTCTGGTCTCCCTCTTGAGTTCTAGCTCTGCCTTATCAATTCCCTATAGGACATTTTGATTTGGGTGTAGGTAGCTCAGACTCAACATATACAAAACAGAACACATTATCTTTTCTCCTAAACCTGAAATTCTTGATTTTCAAACATCTCTAACATCAATCTCTTTTCTATTCCTGTGGTCTCCAACTAAATTCAAACCCTTATTTCCTTTAATGTCATGTCAAATATAACCTTCTACATAAAGTCTTTCTGTTGCTAGTGTCTCTTCCTGCCTCAAAAAACTCACTTTGTATTTCTGTGTGTATACATTTATGTATACATGCTGTCTCCTCTAGCACAATGTAATCCTCTTAAATGTAGAGGTGGTTTCATTTTTGTCTTTGTACATCAACACTTCCTACACTACAGTGCCTGGCATGTAACAGTATCTTCATAAATGCTTACTGCTTTATCTTAGCCCTATAGGATTATAGATTTAGAGTTGGAAGAGACCTTAGAGCCTATCTGGTACAACCCCTTCATTTTAGGGAGGAGAAATATGAAGCCCAGGGAAGGGAAATTATTTGCTCATGTTTGTCTCAGTAAAGCTTTGAAAACAACTTTTTACTTAAGAAGTCTGATGAATGCAATGACCATAGACAATTTCACAAGATTCATAATGAAATGTGCTACCCACATCCTGGCAGAGAGAAGATAGACTCATGGTACAGACTGACAACATACACAGGCGTTTGTATGCATGCTTTTGTTTATCTGTATATGTAGTGTATATACATGTATACACATAAGTATATTTTGACATACTCAATGTGAGAATTTGTTTTGATTATGCATATTTGTGGCAGGGTTTTGTTTTTCTTTTTTTCACTGAAAGGAAAAGAGGTAGATTTTTTAATTAAAAAATTTAAATTTAAGGGGTGGCCAGGTGGCTCAGCGAGTAAGAGCACCGGCCCCAGTGTTGGGATGAGCTGGGGATCGAATCCGGGCTCTGATACTTAGCACTACACCCAGAAATAACTGGCTGTGTAACCTTGAACAAGTTACTTAACCCCTATTGCTTAAAAAATTTTTAAATTTAAATTTGAAGAAGATGAAGTAATATTGTATTATGAAATATAGGAGTCTTTAGCTGCCATGTCTCTTCATTTGACAAGGAAATTGTGTTTTCTTGTTGAAATTTTTTCTGGGCATTTTAATCATCTTCATTGTAGCAGCTTTTACAAGGGTTAGACTTCTTTGAGAAATGAAATAATTAGAGTCAATATCTTAACTTTTTGTCCATTTCTCAATTTTCAAATTTTGAATTCTTCTTTAAATAGGTCAGGTCATATCATCTGTCATCACAATGGCTTACTTTTACTTTTTTTCCTTCCTTCCATATCATGTTTGGGAAAGGACATTGGATTTGGAATCTAGGTTCTGCTATGTACCATCTGTATCATTTGTGAGCTTGGATCACCATTAACAGAGTTTTCACTGAAACTACTCTCAACAATGATGTTGTAAAAGAAGGAAATAAATGTTGAATTAGCTGAAAATAGTTTATAAAATTTATCACATTTTTTTCATCTTCTTCAATGGATGTGAATGTCATCACATATTTTATCTAACAATGGATACTGATATCATAATTATGGTATAAGTCTAAAAGTTTTAAATATGTAAAATATATCTCCATTATAAATAAGGGTTACATCTTATATATGAGTAAAGTAGAGATTTAAAATAATTCAGAAGTGGGATTATAGATTCAGAGACACAAAGACATTGAATTCAACACCCTCACTTTATAGATGAGGAAACTGAGAGCCAGGAAGATTAAAGGACTTCCCAGTAAATATTTAGAATAGGATTCAAAATCACAATTTCTTGATTACAATTCCATCAACTAATCCATCATACTTACCCTGCCTATATTCAGTTATTTAGCTTAGGATACTAAGATGCTAAAATGGAAATAAGTTTAAAACAGAGGAAATTATCAAAAATGAAATGCTGAAGAATAAAGGAAGGAAATATCTAAAGAAACTAATGTGGCTTCACAGAAAGCTCATTAACAAGCTTAGATTTTGAAAGGACATGTATGAAAGCAGAAGTAAATGCAGTTAATTATAGACGATTGCAGAAAAAAAGATATGACAATGTCCTATAAAAACAGCAAGATGATGAAGGATGATGGAGAGGAGTTGAGGCAACTCGATTCCTATTTCCTTTATTTTGTCTTTTCTGAGAAGAGAAGTGTTTACACCAGTGTTTTATTTTTCTAGATGAATGACCTAAAGATTAGAAAGGGTAAAATAATGTGGCTAATAGGTGTAGCAGCAAGCACCCTAGCATGGCTGCTAGCATAAATTATTTGATCTGCTTTTCTAAAGGAAAGCAACTCAAAGGGGTTAACTATCTTACTTTAATTAAACATATATCATTTATCTAGTTCAGGGGAAAAAGTCAGCACCATGCACTTCAGATAAAATACAAATAGAAGTTACAAGCAGACAAAAAATACAGACAGAGAAAGAGACCAACAGACAGGGCTTCCAGTTATCTGACCATTACATCCATAACTGGTTAGCAACAAGAAAGAGAAGCACCAATATCTGGGTTTTTGAAGCCATGGGGCATGATGGCTGCCCAGAATCTTTTTCTGGCCTAATCACACTATTCTTCCCATGAGCAAGCCCCAAATCAAAATCTTATCTCAGTGTATATATATAGCCTTCTCCAAAGTCAGAGAACATCACAACGCTTGTGACTCACTGCCCAATCACAAAATAACAAGGTATGTGCCTTCCTAAAAAACAAGCCTCCCACCACAGACTCCATGTGACCACATTCAGCCTATTAGGGGGCAGAATATATTTTCAAATCAGGAAAGGTCCTCAAAATTCACTTAAATCTATCAAGGGGCAGGGAAGATCTTCACATTCTCATTACCATTACAAGTGGCAATAAAATTCAACTGAAAAGATGGTAAGAGAGCTCCTAGAATGGTAGATAAATTCAGGTCACCTAGTCCAGCCAAACTAGACCTCAAGATATTGGAAAAAAGTAAAATGTGACTGATGAATAGCTATCAGGAATCTTTGGACCACTTTGGTGAATCAGAAAGTACAAGACAGGAGGTGGGCAAATACTCCAAGCCTATAAAAGTAAGGTGCATAGGTCAGTGATCTGATCACTGAGTATAATTCTGGAACATATTATTAAAGGGAAAGTTTGTGAGCCCTTTAAAGGGGATAAAATGATCACCACAAGCTCAAATGAATTAACTGGAAACAAGTTATTCCAAACTAACCTTATTTCATTTTTGAGAAAGAAATTAGATGGTGGATGCCACAGAAATAGTATAATTATATTGTTGCAAAGCATTTGGCAGTCTTTCATGGTAACTTCATGTTAAAAGAAGGGATGGTATATACTATAAAAATGTACAGGTGCATTGGTTGAGAAAGGACTGACCAAGTGTACTAAAAGAATATTGATTACTGAATCACTGTGATTCTGGAAAGGAGTTCTTTAATGGAATAGTACCTCCAATATCACAAGATAATACAATAGTAGGGTTCTGTTCAGTAACTTACATGCCTTGAAGATGGAAGGAAATGATCATTTATTGGTTGATGGGATCAGGACCCAAATAATTATGACAAGCCAGAATGGTGTGCTTGATACAGTGAGAAGAAATGTAAACTTCTCTATGTGGGTTAAAAATTCAAATGTACCTGAATTTAACAGAAGATGCAATATGCAAGTACCAAGAGAAATATAAGGTACACACCAAAGACTGATTATAAGGGATTCATAAGGACAAACTGTTTACTTTTTATATATGTAAAATTTATATCTCTGATTCTTATTAATAATTAGGTAGCTCATAAGAAAGATTAGGGTAAGCTTGAATATGATATGAATTTAAAAAGTAAAACCATTTAGGAACAGCTAAAAAGAGTAATTATTTTATATAAATAAGGTGCAAGAGGAAGACTCAATACAGAGGAATTCGATGGAGTAGTAGAACTAGTAGTTCTGGTAACATACTTTCATAGGGAATAGGTTTGAGTGGCAACAATACAAGTATACTTTCTAAGTATAAGAGTATAAAATTCTCCTAAATTCAGAAGAAATGAAACAGTAGGGGCATAGAGAGAGGGGAGAGGACAGAGGAGCGATCTTTAAAGGGCAGGGTGAGGGAATAGTTAAAATAGGGGTACAGAAGGGGTTTAGATTTATGGGAATGGGAGGATAGGGAAGGGATCCCTGGAGGGGGGTAGACAAGTAATAGGACGGTAAGGTAGTGGGTAGAAGTAAAGTAGAGGAGGCAGGAAGGATAGGAAACAAGAAATACGTACAAACAGAAAAATAAAGTTTAGGAGTGGAATATGTTTTGGGAAGTATATGTCTACATATGTATGTATATAGATATATGTGCATGTATATATCTATAGCTATAGGAAAACATATCTAAATTTTATTGTAACCCTCTTGGCATGTGGGAGGAGGGGAAAAAAGAACAAAGTGGGGGGCAGCTTTGTTGGTGCAGTGAATAGATCACCGGCCCTGGAGTCACGAGGACCTGAGTTCAAATGAGGCCTCAGACACTTGAAGCACTTACTAGCTATGTGACCTTGGGCAAGTTACTTAATCCCAATTGCCTTGCTTTCCTCCCTCCAAAAAAAATTCAAATGCATAAGTAAAGAATAGATAAGTATTATAAGTAAAGTATGAAACAGTTCATATCCATAAGTAAAGTACGGAACAGTTCATATCTAAGAAGACCTAGGGGTTTCAGCAAATAACAAAATCAGTTTGAGTCAGAAGTGAGATATGTCAGTCTAAAATGCTAAAATAATCTCAGTCTATATTAATTTAAACAATATCTAAAGCAAAACATAAAATAGTCCTTAGTGAAGTCAGACCATACCTGGAGTATGATTAGTTCTGAGTGCCACATTTTAAAGGGAACCAATAAAGTGAAGTATCTTTCTGGATGGAAAATCAATATAGTAACATAAGACTCAAAACCATGCTCTAGGAGGTCAGGCTTAAGGTCCTAGTAATACTTAGACTGTAGAAGAGAAAACTGAAAGGGACATGATAGTTGTCTTCAAAAAGCTGAAATCATAAAGAATGAAGTCACCTTCTGTGAAGTTTGAAACTTTCATGCATGTTGACTTCAATTTTAATTTCAAGTTGGTGGAAACTCCTCTAATTTTCCTCTCCTTTGGTAGGAAAACGTATGGTTAAATATCTAGTGAGCTAATAATTATGCAGTAATCATTTGTCACACTGATGCAGTAACAGTATAATGGAAGGAATGCTTGACTTGGAATGAAGAGAAACGTGGTCTTGAATATCAACTTCAGCATTACTAACCGTGACCAATGGAAAATCTTAGTTTCCTCATTTGTGAAGTGTCAGTAAAAACTGTAGTGCCAATTTACCATGGCTGTGTAGAACATCATATGAGGTAATATATGTAAAGTGTTTTGGATAAGCTTTAAGTACTGTATATGTAAATATTTACATGTGTTTCATATGTTCATATATGTCAGTTACTCATATTAGTACACGAACATAGCAAAAAAAACAACAACAAAGAAACCAAAGAGGAAAAAAGAAGGAAAATCCTGACACTACAGGAAGATTTGATAATTGACATAAATCAGGGATGTGGGGAACTGAAAAATAAGTACAGTCCAGAGAAGTCAGGTAAAACAATACAAAATGCATCTTCGATATGGCATTTTGAAAAAGTCCACCATTCTCACCTACAGCCATGAAAGGAGCTGATGCACTGGTGTGCCATCCTTATTCAACTTCTAATAGTAACTGAGATGCCTAGACTATTTTATAAGAGGTTCTGAGATCCTTATGGGTTATAGATGAAAGGTGGCTAATATAAGGAGAAAAGAAGAGTGAGAATACACTGGAAAGATGTGAAATATTGCTACAATGTGAAAATATTATTTCTTTTTAAGTAAAGTACTTCTATGAAAGACATTTTGCTTTATTTCAAGAAATGACAATTAAGTTGCTATTTCTACCAACACAGACCGCAACACTTATGTGACTTGGAATAATGTCTTTTAGAAATACTCCTAACATCAACATAACCATGAATCTTTCTGAATGGCATTCGGGTTTCACTTGGATGAAAAGAATAGAGTAGGTCACTATACTGATCCTCGAAATCTTTCCAGTTGGGAAGAACACAGTTTGCAATTCAATGACACAGGCTCCAGGAATCCAGGTTACTGTCATATGATAAAAGATTTGAGGAGGGCATTAGTGGAGGTCTATGGCACTTTGTAATTCTAAAGGAAAGACTGGCTATTGGTCCACAGTGCTATTAGGGCATGCCAGTAATAAAGTGGTCTGAGATCTCAGAGATAAAAGATGTGGATGTTTTCATTCCACTAAACAAACCTTTTTACATGAAAAACATATTTGCTATGATGGACACAACCAGGGGTTAACAGCATTTCCAGTTACATTTTACACTGAAGATGGCAACCTTGGTTAGTCTTTTAGAAAACAGCTAATTTGTTGATAAATTGCTTCTGTCACATTCTTTCAAGAGGTTGGTGGCTTGAAATAATAGGATGATCTTATTGCTCTTTCCCTCACTTTTAAGAGCTAAAGAATAATGCAGTAGACAGGGCAAAACTAGATTAAAATTGTCTCCAAGAACTCTGGTTTTGCATGATCTCTTTTATCATCCAAAGCTTAAAAAAATAAAAACAGAAAAACTGTCAAATAATGAAAACCAGAATACAGGGTATCATCAGGCTTTTCATATTTTGTACTGTGGCTTTTCTGCTAAGACAGAGACATTTCATAAAACTATAAACAAATAACCAGCATGTTAATTGGGTATTCAAATACATCTTAAAAGATGAAAAGCAAAATTTCATTTGTACCATGTATAGCACTAGTTCCCTTTTGTGGGCCAGAACCAAGAGGTGGTGTCTCCAAGAGAATATATCATCTTGAGTCTAAACTAATTAATTAATTTTGAAGAGGTAGACTTTATCGATGAAATCTATCCTCCAAATGCCATTAAGGGGTGGTTCTAGACCAATAACTTCATTTTGAGAGAATATCAATTCACAGATTATTAACCAGGTATCTTTAACCTCTTCAATAAGATACCAGTGCAAATAAATGATACCCTATACAAGGCCAGGCAAAGTATTGTGGTACAATGCATAGGACGTTGGAGCAGGAGTCAGAAAGGTGGGTTGAAATCCCATTCAAACATTTACTGACTACATGACCTTGAGTCACTTCAAATCTCTGGACCTCAGTTTTCTTCACTTGTGAAATGTGGAAGATAGTTTCAAAGACCTCTAAGGTTCCTTCTAGTTCTAAATCTTTGCTTTATATAAATCTTTATAGATTCAAAAGCCCCACATAAGGTCTTAGTTCCCTGCAAATTCACAAAAGTTGATCAGAAAGTTGCCTTGATAAACTCTCTACTGATAAGCTTAAAATGAAAGCATGACTATCAAATTTTAATTTTGACTGGGTAGTTAATTGTTTAATTAGTTGCTTTATTCACATTTTTAGGTCC
Source organism: Petaurus breviceps papuanus (assembly GCF_028583685.1). Lineage (NCBI taxonomy): Eukaryota > Metazoa > Chordata > Mammalia > Diprotodontia > Petauridae > Petaurus > Petaurus breviceps. Next base: position 4,667,745 of record NW_027185597.1, on the reverse strand, counting down.
TCTGAGATCACTGGAAAGAGGTTTCCCTTTCCCTATAAAAAATAAAAAAGCAATTGTTACTGTTGATCACAAGACCCTTTAAAATTTTCATTTAAAGTCAGTTTATCTTAACTTCTGTAATTCACTGACTAAAGAAAGTCAAAGGGAAAATGATCATCTATTTATAACAAATAGATTTTTGTTACATTTTTTGAAAATTTCTTCATCCCTTCTTTCTTGGAATATCTTTATATATGTCATCCAAAGCTTATTCATTTGCTGTAGAAAAGGAGGGGGCATTCTGGAAACAGAACAATGGAACAGGAACACACACTGAATTGTGTGACTCTGAGCATGATTTAACCCTTTAATGCCCTAGGGGAATCTCTGAGATACTAGGTTGCAGAGAAGATACTGAACTGCATTTGCAGAAGGAATGTCTTCCTTAGGGAGTTTCTAACACTATTGAAATCAAAGGTCCAACCCCTATCCTTAACCCCTATCTTTCTTCCGTTGAGCACTAATACATCATAGCTTGATGTCTCAGTTTTCCATCTATTTAAACAGGGATTACAGTGGTGTTAACCATACTTGTCCTCTAACTCTTTAACAGTAGAATTATGTATATAATAGAAAAAAGCATCCAATAAATTCAATTTGAGATTACTGCAATACTCCTGAAATTCCCTCATAAGACTCTCTTGGCATCAACTCTATTGATGTCTATTGTATGCTGGCAAATGAGGTAAATCTTCACAAATTACTACAATAATTAAAAGGTCTTTGTGAATCTCTGCTGGTTAATGAAGAAGATGCTTTGAACATCAGCACTTTTCTAAGTATAAAACAGAGGAAGGAGGAGGTTGTTCTATCTGTACAAGTTCAATAAGTAGGTGTTTTTCACAGTTGATGCATAATGAGATTATTTAAAACCTCTCTATGATCATCCCTACTTACAGGTACACTTTTTTTTTGTTTAATTTTAGCTGGAGGGGGAGGGGTTCAAAAAGTATAATTATGCAATAAGAAGCCTAAAATAAATTTCACAAGTTAGGAAGCATTTTCTTTAATGTGATACATGACAAAGCAAGTCTGAATTTTCTACCTATTCCAAGGCTAAAACATTACTGAAATCATATGGAGATATGACTCTTCTCAAAGAATAATGTGACTAAATAATGAACATCTGTTTTGTATTGGTTAAGTAACTTCTTATAACAATATAAGCAAGTGGTGAATTATTTCAGGACCAGAGGTGACCTTTCATTTTCTACCCAGTTACATTCCTTTCTACTTCTGCATCACACCAAAGAATCTCACCGTCCTGCAAGATCCTCCTCATTTCTTCTGACTGCAAGGTGAAATGGGAAGCTCTTTCCAAAAATTCCATTTAAGGAGGGCATAAAAGCCATCCATCTCTTAATATTCTACCTGGATGCCCTTCTTTGGACTTCTTCATCATGGCCACACAGCAAGTACTTTTTCCTCCTCCTCTCCTATTTTCCTTTTGTGTGTTGTCTTCCTTCATTAGAATGTAAGGTCCTTGAGGGTAGGTACTATCTTTTTCATATTTCTATCTCCAGATACTAAGAAGATGGATAAAGTAAGTGCTTAATAAATGCTTAATGACTGAATGGCTGTGGCTTCAATGGTTTGAAGAATATCTTCATGGTATGACTCAGGAAATGACTGTTTTGCAAGTGTGACTGCTAGAATAAGTCTTATCATTTTATATTTTTGCTTCCCACACCACGAAAGTTAAAGTGACTTATGACTCATTAATTATTGTCTTTGCTTAGGGTACTAACTATACAGTAGGCAGAAGTAGTACCATTTGAGTTAGGCACTATTTTCTATGACACAAATAAATCAAATGTTGTCACAAAGCATTTCCTGCTTTAAGCCAAGCTCTGTGAACTTTACTACAATTCTGTACACTTATAAATTTGACATAATTGGATTGGCCTATCAATCTGTTATTTCCCAATTACATAACACAATACAGTTAGTGAATGAGATTTATAGATATGGAGCCAGCAAATGTTTGTTAAAATTAAGAAAGTCCTTATTTGCATATTCTAATTAGTGGTTTATTAATCTTAAAGGCATAAGGAAATTAACTGCATTTTAATCTCCTAAAATGCATCATTGTAATCCTTCATTATATTGTCTTGATAGGCACTGTGTTTAACAGTTTATGTGACAGACACAATTATGGTTGGGAGATAGAAAATGTTTTCTTTTTTATTCTGGTCCTTTTCTTTTGTGCAACTACATGTGATCAAGGTTTATATGGATCTTTGCTTCTGTGTACATAGTGTAGGCCTGATTTAGCATATGTAACTAGAGAGCTGGGCCTCACAGACAGGAAGAACTGGGTTCAAGTCTTGACTCTTGATACATGCTTACTAGGTGATGCTGGACAAACCACTTAACTTCTCAGTGATCCAGGTCTTTTCTATAAAATATAAGTTGCAGTGATCATATATCCAGCATGTGTTCAGGAAAAAATTCAGGTTACAGGGTTACTGTCTTAGACATGAACAGAACACAGATTTCAAAGAGTACATAGATAAGATCATATGACCTTAGATTTAGAGCTGCAATGACATTTGAAGTCACATCCAATCCTTTCATTTTAGAGATGAGGAAACTGAGGTCTAGAGAATTTAATTAACTTTCCTGAATTCATAGGATACTTTAATGGGAATTCCTCTGGGAGATACTAGTAATCACAATGACAAAGTCAAATACTTGTCCAAGACTGACTCTTCTACAAAGACACACAAAGGAGAGATTCAGGGTACACCCAGTATTGACTTCAGAAAGGTGATAAAAGGCAAGATCTGAACCTAGTTCTTTTGACTCCAATGCTCTTTTCATTGTACAAATATGTGTCATATGCAGGACATGAAGTGAGTTCTACCTAACTTCAAGGTCATCTTGCTAATCTATTTTGCTAGGCTACCTTTAATAATATCTGTCATATTTCTTTATGAAGTCAGCACTAAAACAGGAAAATCTAGTAATAACATTTGCTTTGGTCATGTCACAGAAAATGGAAATTAGTTTTAAAATCTTTATCTCTGCAAAGTGAATTGTATCCTAAATAAAAACAATATTCTAATGTGTTTGGCTTCAAAATTTGCACTGTTTTATGGTCAGATGTCATACCCCCTTTAGTAAAACCCCCTTTAGCTGGCACTCAATTAACCTGGGATACAAAGTAGAAAGAAACTTTTCAGTTGTAGAAATTTGAAAAGGAAAAGATTTTTTGCTTGAAAAAAATACTGAAAGTTCTCTGCAAACCCTACACAAATATCACTACAGCCCAACTTATCTATTCATTGAATCCAACATTGAATGTATTTTTGTTTTTGTTCTTTTTCTTATATCTTCTTTTCCCCATTCTGAGAGCTGTGTGAAAATTCCATATTATATAAACTCCTCCTCCTCCTCCTCCTCCTCCTCTTCTTCTTCTTCTTCTTCTTCTTCTTCTTCTTCTTCTTCTTCTTCTTCTTCTTCTTCTTCTTCTTCTTCT